>NC_134359.1:309325274-309521959 GCF_048569485.1 Anomaloglossus baeobatrachus | reverse complement strand
GCCATTACTCCATGTATAATAGTGTAATGTCATACAGGTATATAGTGATGTGGAGCAGAGCAGGCCATTACTCCATGTATAATAGTGTAATGTCATACAGGTATATAGTGATGTGGAGCAGAGCAGGTCATTACTCCATGTATAATAGTGTAATGTCATACAGGTATATAGTGATGTGGAGCAGAGCAGGCCATTACTCCATGTATAATAGTGTAATGTCATACAGGTATATAGTGATGTGGAGCAGAGCAGCCATTACTCCATGTATAATAGTGTAATGTCATACAGGTATATAGTGATGTGGAGCAGAGCAGTCATTACTCCATGTATAATAGTGTAATGTCATACAGGTATATAGTGATGTGGAGCAGAGCGGCCATTACTCCATGTATAATAGTGTAATGTCATACAGGTATATAGTGATGTGGAGCAGAGCAGTCATTACTCCATGTATAATAGTGTAATGTCATACAGGTATATAGTGATGTGGAGCAGAGCGGCCATTACTCCATGTATAATAGTGTAATGTCATACAGGTATATAGTGATGTGGAGCAGAGCAGTCATTACTCCATGTATAATAGTGTAATGTCATACAGGTATATAGTGATGTGGAGCAGAGCAGCCATTACTCCATGTATAATAGTGTAATGTCATACAGGTATATAGTGATGTGGAGCAGAGCGGCCATTACTCCATGTATAATAGTGTAATGTCATACAGGTATATAGTGATGTGGAGCAGAGCAGTCATTACTCCATGTATAATAGTGTAATGTCATACAGGTATATAGTGATGTGGAGCAGAGCAGGCATTACTCCATGTATAATAGTGTAATGTCATACAGGTATATAGTGATGTGGAGCAGAGCAGGCCATTACTCCATGTATAATAGTGTAATGTCATACAGGTATATAGTGATGTGGAGCAGAGCAGTCATTACTCCATGTATAATAGTGTAATGTCATACAGGTATATAGTGATGTGGAGCAGAGCGGCCATTACTCCATGTATAATAGTGTAATGTCATACAGGTATATAGTGATGTGGAGCAGAGCAGCCATTACTCCATGTATAATAGTGTAATGTCATACAGGTATATAGTGATGTGGAGCAGAGCAGTCCATTACTCCATGTATAATAGTGTAATGTCATACAGGTATATAGTGATGTGGAGCAGAGCAGTCATTACTCCATGTATAATAGTGTAATGTCATACAGGTATATAGTGATGTGGAGCAGAGCAGTCATTACTCCATGTATAATAGTGTAATGTCATACAGGTATATAGTGATGTGGAGCAGAGCAGCCATTACTCCATGTATAATAGTGTAATGTCATACAGGTATATAGTGATGTGGAGCAGAGCAGTCATTACTCCATGTATAATAGTGTAATGTCATACAGGTATATAGTGATGTGGAGCAGAGCAGCCATTACTCCATGTATAATAGTGTAATGTCATACAGGTATATAGTGATGTGGAGCAGAGCAGGCCATTACTCCATGTATAATAGTGTAATGTCATACAGGTATATAGTGATGTGGAGCAGAGCAGTCATTACTCCATGTATAATAGTGTAATGTCATACAGGTATATAGTGATGTGGAGCAGAGCAGCCATTACTCCATGTATAATAGTGTAATGTCATACAGGTATATAGTGATGTGGAGCAGAGCAGGTCATTACTCCATGTATAATAGTGTAATGTCATACAGGTATATAGTGATGTGGAGCAGAGCAGTCCATTACTCCATGTATAATAGTGTAATGTCATACAGGTATATAGTGATGTGGAGCAGAGCAGTCATTACTCCATGTATAATAGTGTAATGTCATACAGGTATATAGTGATGTGGAGCAGAGCGGCCATTACTCCATGTATAATAGTGTAATGTCATACAGGTATATAGTGATGTGGAGCAGAGCAGTCATTACTCCATGTATAATAGTGTAATGTCATACAGGTATATAGTGATGTGGAGCAGAGCAGTCCATTACTCCATGTATAATAGTGTAATGTCATACAGGTATATAGTGATGTGGAGCAGAGCAGCCATTACTCCATGTATAATAGTGTAATGTCATACAGGTATATAGTGATGTGGAGCAGAGCGGCCATTACTCCATGTATAATAGTGTAATGTCATACAGGTATATAGTGATGTGGAGCAGAGCGGCCATTACTCCATGTATAATAGTGTAATGTCATACAGGTATATAGTGATGTGGAGCAGAGCAGCCATTACTCCATGTATAATAGTGTAATGTCATACAGGTATATAGTGATGTGGAGCAGAGCAGGCCATTACTCCATGTATAATAGTGTAATGTCATACAGGTATATAGTGATGTGGAGCAGAGCAGTCATTACTCCATGTATAATAGTGTAATGTCATACAGGTATATAGTGATGTGGAGCAGAGCAGCCATTACTCCATGTATAATAGTGTAATGTCATACAGGTATATAGTGATGTGGAGCAGAGCGGCCATTACTCCATGTATAATAGTGTAATGTCATACAGGTATATAGTGATGTGGAGCAGAGCGGCCATTACTCCATGTATAATAGTGTAATGTCATACAGGTATATAGTGATGTGGAGCAGAGCAGCCATTACTCCATGTATAATAGTGTAATGTCATACAGGTATATAGTGATGTGGAGCAGAGCAGTCATTACTCCATGTATAATAGTGTAATGTCATACAGGTATATAGTGATGTGGAGCAGAGCAGTCATTACTCCATGTATAATAGTGTAATGTCATACAGGTATATAGTGATGTGGAGCAGAGCAGTCCATTACTCCATGTATAATAGTGTAATGTCATACAGGTATATAGTGATGTGGAGCAGAGCGGCCATTACTCCATGTATAATAGTGTAATGTCATACAGGTATATAGTGATGTGGAGCAGAGCAGCCATTACTCCATGTATAATAGTGTAATGTCATACAGGTATATAGTGATGTGGAGCAGAGCAGCCATTACTCCATGTATAATAGTGTAATGTCATACAGGTATATAGTGATGTGGAGCAGAGCAGTCATTACTCCATGTATAATAGTGTAATGTCATACAGGTATATAGTGATGTGGAGCAGAGCAGTCCATTACTCCATGTATAATAGTGTAATGTCATACAGGTATATAGTGATGTGGAGCAGAGCAGTCCATTACTCCATGTATAATAGTGTAATGTCATACAGGTATATAGTGATGTGGAGCAGAGCAGCCATTACTCCATGTATAATAGTGTAATGTCATACAGGTATATAGTGATGTGGAGCAGAGCAGGCCATTACTCCATGTATAATAGTGTAATGTCATACAGGTATATAGTGATGTGGAGCAGAGCAGCCATTACTCCATGTATAATAGTGTAATGTCATACAGGTATATAGTGATGTGGAGCAGAGCAGTCATTACTCCATGTATAATAGTGTAATGTCATACAGGTATATAGTGATGTGGAGCAGAGCAGCCATTACTCCATGTATAATAGTGTAATGTCATACAGGTATATAGTGATGTGGAGCAGAGCAGTCATTACTCCATGTATAATAGTGTAATGTCATACAGGTATATAGTGATGTGGAGCAGAGCAGCCATTACTCCATGTATAATAGTGTAATGTCATACAGGTATATAGTGATGTGGAGCAGAGCGGTCATTACTCCATGTATAATAGTGTAATGTCATACAGGTATATAGTGATGTGGAGCAGAGCAGTCATTACTCCATGTATAATAGTGTAATGTCATACAGGTATATAGTGATGTGGAGCAGAGCAGCCATTACTCCATGTATAATAGTGTAATGTCATACAGGTATATAGTGATGTGGAGCAGAGCAGCCATTACTCCATGTATAATAGTGTAATGTCATACAGGTATATAGTGATGTGGAGCAGAGCAGGCCATTACTCCATGTATAATAGTGTAATGTCATACAGGTATATAGTGATGTGGAGCAGAGCAGCCATTACTCCATGTATAATAGTGTAATGTCATACAGGTATATAGTGATGTGGAGCAGAGCAGCCATTACTCCATGTATAATAGTGTAATGTCATACAGGTATATAGTGATGTGGAGCAGAGCAGTCATTACTCCATGTATAATAGTGTAATGTCATACAGGTATATAGTGATGTGGAGCAGAGCAGGCCATTACTCCATGTATAATAGTGTAATGTCATACAGGTATATAGTGATGTGGAGCAGAGCAGCCATTACTCCATGTATAATAGTGTAATGTCATACAGGTATATAGTGATGTGGAGCAGAGCGGCCATTACTCCATGTATAATAGTGTAATGTCATACAGGTATATAGTGATGTGGAGCAGAGCAGCATTACTCCATGTATAATAGTGTAATGTCATACAGGTATATAGTGATGTGGAGCAGAGCAGGCCATTACTCCATGTATAATAGTGTAATGTCATACAGGTATATAGTGATGTGGAGCAGAGCAGTCATTACTCCATGTATAATAGTGTAATGTCATACAGGTATATAGTGATGTGGAGCAGAGCAGCCATTACTCCATGTATAATAGTGTAATGTCATACAGGTATATAGTGATGTGGAGCAGAGCAGCCATTACTCCATGTATAATAGTGTAATGTCATACAGGTATATAGTGATGTGGAGCAGAGCAGGCCATTACTCCATGTATAATAGTGTAATGTCATACAGGTATATAGTGATGTGGAGCAGAGCAGTCATTACTCCATGTATAATAGTGTAATGTCATACAGGTATATAGTGATGTGGAGCAGAGCGGCCATTACTCCATGTATAATAGTGTAATGTCATACAGGTATATAGTGATGTGGAGCAGAGCAGGCCATTACTCCATGTATAATAGTGTAATGTCATACAGGTATATAGTGATGTGGAGCAGAGCAGCCATTACTCCATGTATAATAGTGTAATGTCATACAGGTATATAGTGATGTGGAGCAGAGCAGGCCATTACTCCATGTATAATAGTGTAATGTCATACAGGTATATAGTGATGTGGAGCAGAGCAGTCATTACTCCATGTATAATAGTGTAATGTCATACAGGTATATAGTGATGTGGAGCAGAGCAGCCATTACTCCATGTATAATAGTGTAATGTCATACAGGTATATAGTGATGTGGAGCAGAGCGGCCATTACTCCATGTATAATAGTGTAATGTCATACAGGTATATAGTGATGTGGAGCAGAGCAGTCATTACTCCATGTATAATAGTGTAATGTCATACAGGTATATAGTGATGTGGAGCAGAGCAGGCCATTACTCCATGTATAATAGTGTAATGTCATACAGGTATATAGTGATGTGGAGCAGAGCAGCCATTACTCCATGTATAATAGTGTAATGTCATACAGGTATATAGTGATGTGGAGCAGAGCGGCCATTACTCCATGTATAATAGTGTAATGTCATACAGGTATATAGTGATGTGGAGCAGAGCAGGCCATTACTCCATGTATAATAGTGTAATGTCATACAGGTATATAGTGATGTGGAGCAGAGCAGCCATTACTCCATGTATAATAGTGTAATGTCATACAGGTATATAGTGATGTGGAGCAGAGCGGCCATTACTCCATGTATAATAGTGTAATGTCATACAGGTATATAGTGATGTGGAGCAGAGCAGTCATTACTCCATGTATAATAGTGTAATGTCATACAGGTATATAGTGATGTGGAGCAGAGCGGCCATTACTCCATGTATAATAGTGTAATGTCATACAGGTATATAGTGATGTGGAGCAGAGCGGCCATTACTCCATGTATAATAGTGTAATGTCATACAGGTATATAGTGATGTGGAGCAGAGCAGTCATTACTCCATGTATAATAGTGTAATGTCATACAGGTATATAGTGATGTGGAGCAGAGCAGGCCATTACTCCATGTATAATAGTGTAATGTCATACAGGTATATAGTGATGTGGAGCAGAGCGGTCATTACTCCATGTATAATAGTGTAATGTCATACAGGTATATAGTGATGTGGAGCAGAGCAGTCATTACTCCATGTATAATAGTGTAATGTCATACAGGTATATAGTGATGTGGAGCAGAGCGGCCATTACTCCATGTATAATAGTGTAATGTCATACAGGTATATAGTGATGTGGAGCAGAGCGGTCATTACTCCATGTATAATAGTGTAATGTCATACAGGTATATAGTGATGTGGAGCAGAGCAGTCATTACTCCATGTATAATAGTGTAATGTCATACAGGTATATAGTGATGTGGAGCAGAGCGGTCATTACTCCATGTATAATAGTGTAATGTCATACAGGTATATAGTGATGTGGAGCAGAGCGGCCATTACTCCATGTATAATAGTGTAATGTCATACAGGTATATAGTGATGTGGAGCAGAGCAGGCCATTACTCCATGTATAATAGTGTAATGTCATACAGGTATATAGTGATGTGGAGCAGAGCAGTCATTACTCCATGTATAATAGTGTAATGTCATACAGGTATATAGTGATGTGGAGCAGAGCAGCCATTACTCCATGTATAATAGTGTAATGTCATACAGGTATATAGTGATGTGGAGCAGAGCGGTCATTACTCCATGTATAATAGTGTAATGTCATACAGGTATATAGTGATGTGGAGCAGAGCGTCCATTACTCCATGTATAATAGTGTAATGTCATACAGGTATATAGTGATGTGGAGCAGAGCGGCCATTACTCCATGTATAATAGTGTAATGTCATACAGGTATATAGTGATGTGGAGCAGAGCAGCCATTACTCCATGTATAATAGTGTAATGTCATACAGGTATATAGTGATGTGGAGCAGAGCAGTCATTACTCCATGTATAATAGTGTAATGTCATACAGGTATATAGTGATGTGGAGCAGAGCGGTCATTACTCCATGTATAATAGTGTAATGTCATACAGGTATATAGTGATGTGGAGCAGAGCGGCCATTACTCCATGTATAATAGTGTAATGTCATACAGGTATATAGTGATGTGGAGCAGAGCAGCCATTACTCCATGTATAATAGTGTAATGTCATACAGGTATATAGTGATGTGGAGCAGAGCAGTCATTACTCCATGTATAATAGTGTAATGTCATACAGGTATATAGTGATGTGGAGCAGAGCAGGTCATTACTCCATGTATAATAGTGTAATGTCATACAGGTATATAGTGATGTGGAGCAGAGCAGCCATTACTCCATGTATAATAGTGTAATGTCATACAGGTATATAGTGATGTGGAGCAGAGCAGCCATTACTCCATGTATAATAGTGTAATGTCATACAGGTATATAGTGATGTGGAGCAGAGCAGTCATTACTCCATGTATAATAGTGTAATGTCATACAGGTATATAGTGATGTGGAGCAGAGCAGCCATTACTCCATGTATAATAGTGTAATGTCATACAGGTATATAGTGATGTGGAGCAGAGCAGTCATTACTCCATGTATAATAGTGTAATGTCATACAGGTATATAGTGATGTGGAGCAGAGCAGCCATTACTCCATGTATAATAGTGTAATGTCATACAGGTATATAGTGATGTGGAGCAGAGCAGCCATTACTCCATGTATAATAGTGTAATGTCATACAGGTATATAGTGATGTGGAGCAGAGCAGTCATTACTCCATGTATAATAGTGTAATGTCATACAGGTATATAGTGATGTGGAGCAGAGCGGTCATTACTCCATGTATAATAGTGTAATGTCATACAGGTATATAGTGATGTGGAGCAGAGCAGTCATTACTCCATGTATAATAGTGTAATGTCATACAGGTATATAGTGATGTGGAGCAGAGCGGCCATTACTCCATGTATAATAGTGTAATGTCATACAGGTATATAGTGATGTGGAGCAGAGCAGCCATTACTCCATGTATAATAGTGTAATGTCATACAGGTATATAGTGATGTGGAGCAGAGCAGCCATTACTCCATGTATAATAGTGTAATGTCATACAGGTATATAGTGATGTGGAGCAGAGCAGTCCATTACTCCATGTATAATAGTGTAATGTCATACAGGTATATAGTGATGTGGAGCAGAGCAGTCATTACTCCATGTATAATAGTGTAATGTCATACAGGTATATAGTGATGTGGAGCAGAGCAGTCATTACTCCATGTATAATAGTGTAATGTCATACAGGTATATAGTGATGTGGAGCAGAGCAGCCATTACTCCATGTATAATAGTGTAATGTCATACAGGTATATAGTGATGTGGAGCAGAGCAGTCATTACTCCATGTATAATAGTGTAATGTCATACAGGTATATAGTGATGTGGAGCAGAGCAGCCATTACTCCATGTATAATAGTGTAATGTCATACAGGTATATAGTGATGTGGAGCAGAGCAGGCCATTACTCCATGTATAATAGTGTAATGTCATACAGGTATATAGTGATGTGGAGCAGAGCAGTCATTACTCCATGTATAATAGTGTAATGTCATACAGGTATATAGTGATGTGGAGCAGAGCGGCCATTACTCCATGTATAATAGTGTAATGTCATACAGGTATATAGTGATGTGGAGCAGAGCAGTCATTACTCCATGTATAATAGTGTAATGTCATACAGGTATATAGTGATGTGGAGCAGAGCAGGCCATTACTCCATGTATAATAGTGTAATGTCATACAGGTATATAGTGATGTGGAGCAGAGCAGTCCATTACTCCATGTATAATAGTGTAATGTCATACAGGTATATAGTGATGTGGAGCAGAGCAGCCATTACTCCATGTATAATAGTGTAATGTCATACAGGTATATAGTGATGTGGAGCAGAGCAGTCATTACTCCATGTATAATAGTGTAATGTCATACAGGTATATAGTGATGTGGAGCAGAGCAGCCATTACTCCATGTATAATAGTGTAATGTCATACAGGTATATAGTGATGTGGAGCAGAGCAGTCATTACTCCATGTATAATAGTGTAATGTCATACAGGTATATAGTGATGTGGAGCAGAGCAGCCATTACTCCATGTATAATAGTGTAATGTCATACAGGTATATAGTGATGTGGAGCAGAGCAGTCATTACTCCATGTATAATAGTGTAATGTCATACAGGTATATAGTGATGTGGAGCAGAGCAGTCATTACTCCATGTATAATAGTGTAATGTCATACAGGTATATAGTGATGTGGAGCAGAGCAGCCATTACTCCATGTATAATAGTGTAATGTCATACAGGTATATAGTGATGTGGAGCAGAGCAGTCATTACTCCATGTATAATAGTGTAATGTCATACAGGTATATAGTGATGTGGAGCAGAGCAGCCATTACTCCATGTATAATAGTGTAATGTCATACAGGTATATAGTGATGTGGAGCAGAGCGTCATTACTCCATGTATAATAGTGTAATGTCATACAGGTATATAGTGATGTGGAGCAGAGCAGGCCATTACTCCATGTATAATAGTGTAATGTCATACAGGTATATAGTGATGTGGAGCAGAGCGGCCATTACTCCATGTATAATAGTGTAATGTCATACAGGTATATAGTGATGTGGAGCAGAGCGGTCCATTACTCCATGTATAATAGTGTAATGTCATACAGGTATATAGTGATGTGGAGCAGAGCAGCCATTACTCCATGTATAATAGTGTAATGTCATACAGGTATATAGTGATGTGGAGCAGAGCAGCCATTACTCCATGTATAATAGTGTAATGTCATACAGGTATATAGTGATGTGGAGCAGAGCGGCCATTACTCCATGTATAATAGTGTAATGTCATACAGGTATATAGTGATGTGGAGCAGAGCAGCCATTACTCCATGTATAATAGTGTAATGTCATACAGGTATATAGTGATGTGGAGCAGAGCAGTCATTACTCCATGTATAATAGTGTAATGTCATACAGGTATATAGTGATGTGGAGCAGAGCAGGCCATTACTCCATGTATAATAGTGTAATTTCATACAGGTATATAGTGATGTGGAGCAGAGCAGTCATTACTCCATGTATAATAGTGTAATGTCATACAGGTATATAGTGATGTGGAGCAGAGCAGGCCATTACTCCATGTATAATAGTGTAATGTCATACAGGTATATAGTGATGTGGAGCAGAGCAGCCATTACTCCATGTATAATAGTGTAATGTCATACAGGTATATAGTGATGTGGAGCAGAGCAGTCATTACTCCATGTATAATAGTGTAATGTCATACAGGTATATAGTGATGTGGAGCAGAGCAGGCCATTACTCCATGTATAATAGTGTAATGTCATACAGGTATATAGTGATGTGGAGCAGAGCGTCATTACTCCATGTATAATAGTGTAATGTCATACAGGTATATAGTGATGTGGAGCAGAGCGGCCATTACTCCATGTATAATAGTGTAATGTCATACAGGTATATAGTGATGTGGAGCAGAGCGGCCATTACTCCATGTATAATAGTGTAATGTCATACAGGTATATAGTGATGTGGAGCAGAGCGGCCATTACTCCATGTATAATAGTGTAATGTCATACAGGTATATAGTGATGTGGAGCAGAGCGGCCATTACTCCATGTATAATAGTGTAATGTCATACAGGTATATAGTGATGTGGAGCAGAGCGGCCATTACTCCATGTATAATAGTGTAATGTCATACAGGTATATAGTGATGTGGAGCAGAGCAGCCATTACTCCATGTATAATAGTGTAATGTCATACAGGTATATAGTGATGTGGAGCAGAGCAGGCCATTACTCCATGTATAATAGTGTAATGTCATACAGGTATATAGTGATGTGGAGCAGAGCAGGCCATTACTCCATGTATAATAGTGTAATGTCATACAGGTATATAGTGATGTGGAGCAGAGCGGCCATTACTCCATGTATAATAGTGTAATGTCATACAGGTATATAGTGATGTGGAGCAGAGCAGGCCATTACTCCATGTATAATAGTGTAATGTCATACAGGTATATAGTGATGTGGAGCAGAGCGGTCATTACTCCATGTATAATAGTGTAATGTCATACAGGTATATAGTGATGTGGAGCAGAGCGGCCATTACTCCATGTATAATAGTGTAATGTCATACAGGTATATAGTGATGTGGAGCAGAGCGGCCATTACTCCATGTATAATAGTGTAATGTCATACAGGTATATAGTGATGTGGAGCAGAGCGGCCATTACTCCATGTATAATAGTGTAATGTCATACAGGTATATAGTGATGTGGAGCAGAGCGGCCATTACTCCATGTATAATAGTGTAATGTCATACAGGTATATAGTGATGTGGAGCAGAGCGGTCATTACTCCATGTATAATAGTGTAATGTCATACAGGTATATAGTGATGTGGAGCAGAGCAGGCCATTACTCCATGTATAATAGTGTAATGTCATACAGGTATATAGTGATGTGGAGCAGAGCAGCCATTACTCCATGTATAATAGTGTAATGTCATACAGGTATATAGTGATGTGGAGCAGAGCGGCCATTACTCCATGTATAATAGTGTAATGTCATACAGGTATATAGTGATGTGGAGCAGAGCGGTCATTACTCCATGTATAATAGTGTAATGTCATACAGGTATATAGTGATGTGGAGCAGAGCTGCCATTACTCCATGTATAATAGTGTAATGTCATACAGGTATATAGTGATGTGGAGCAGAGCGGCCATTACTCCATGTATAATAGTGTAATGTCATACAGGTATATAGTGATGTGGAGCAGAGCATTACTCCATGTATAATAGTGTAATGTCATACAGGTATATAGTGATGTGGAGCAGAGCGGCCATTACTCCATGTATAATAGTGTAATGTCATACAGGTATATAGTGATGTGGAGCAGAGCAGTCATTACTCCATGTATAATAGTGTAATGTCATACAGGTATATAGTGATGTGGAGCAGAGCAGGCCATTACTCCATGTATAATAGTGTAATGTCATACAGGTATATAGTGATGTGGAGCAGAGCAGGTCATTACTCCATGTATAATAGTGTAATGTCATACAGGTATATAGTGATGTGGAGCAGAGCAGCCATTACTCCATGTATAATAGTGTAATGTCATACAGGTATATAGTGATGTGGAGCAGAGCAGTCATTACTCCATGTATAATAGTGTAATGTCATACAGGTATATAGTGATGTGGAGCAGAGCAGCCATTACTCCATGTATAATAGTGTAATGTCATACAGGTATATAGTGATGTGGAGCAGAGCAGTCATTACTCCATGTATAATAGTGTAATGTCATACAGGTATATAGTGATGTGGAGCAGAGCAGCCATTACTCCATGTATAATAGTGTAATGTCATACAGGTATATAGTGATGTGGAGCAGAGCAGTCATTACTCCATGTATAATAGTGTAATGTCATACAGGTATATAGTGATGTGGAGCAGAGCAGCCATTACTCCATGTATAATAGTGTAATGTCATACAGGTATATAGTGATGTGGAGCAGAGCAGTCATTACTCCATGTATAATAGTGTAATGTCATACAGGTATATAGTGATGTGGAGCAGAGCAGGCCATTACTCCATGTATAATAGTGTAATGTCATACAGGTATATAGTGATGTGGAGCAGAGCAGCCATTACTCCATGTATAATAGTGTAATGTCATACAGGTATATAGTGATGTGGAGCAGAGCGGCCATTACTCCATGTATAATAGTGTAATGTCATACAGGTATATAGTGATGTGGAGCAGAGCAGCCATTACTCCATGTATAATAGTGTAATGTCATACAGGTATATAGTGATGTGGAGCAGAGCAGCCATTACTCCATGTATAATAGTGTAATGTCATACAGGTATATAGTGATGTGGAGCAGAGCAGCCATTACTCCATGTATAATAGTGTAATGTCATACAGGTATATAGTGATGTGGAGCAGAGCGGCCATTACTCCATGTATAATAGTGTAATGTCATACAGGTATATAGTGATGTGGAGCAGAGCAGCCATTACTCCATGTATAATAGTGTAATGTCATACAGGTATATAGTGATGTGGAGCAGAGCGGCCATTACTCCATGTATAATAGTGTAATGTCATACAGGTATATAGTGATGTGGAGCAGAGCAGCCATTACTCCATGTATAATAGTGTAATGTCATACAGGTATATAGTGATGTGGAGCAGAGCAGCCATTACTCCATGTATAATAGTGTAATGTCATACAGGTATATAGTGATGTGGAGCAGAGCAGCCATTACTCCATGTATAATAGTGTAATGTCATACAGGTATATAGTGATGTGGAGCAGAGCGGCCATTACTCCATGTATAATAGTGTAATGTCATACAGGTATATAGTGATGTGGAGCAGAGCAGCCATTACTCCATGTATAATAGTGTAATGTCATACAGGTATATAGTGATGTGGAGCAGAGCGGCCATTACTCCATGTATAATAGTGTAATGTCATACAGGTATATAGTGATGTGGAGCAGAGCAGCCATTACTCCATGTATAATAGTGTAATGTCATACAGGTATATAGTGATGTGGAGCAGAGCGGCCATTACTCCATGTATAATAGTGTAATGTCATACAGGTATATAGTGATGTGGAGCAGAGCAGCCATTACTCCATGTATAATAGTGTAATGTCATACAGGTATATAGTGATGTGGAGCAGAGCAGTCATTACTCCATGTATAATAGTGTAATGTCATACAGGTATATAGTGATGTGGAGCAGAGCGGCCATTACTCCATGTATAATAGTGTAATGTCATACAGGTATATAGTGATGTGGAGCAGAGCAGCCATTACTCCATGTATAATAGTGTAATGTCATACAGGTATATAGTGATGTGGAGCAGAGCGGCCATTACTCCATGTATAATAGTGTAATGTCATACAGGTATATAGTGATGTGGAGCAGAGCAGTCATTACTCCATGTATAATAGTGTAATGTCATACAGGTATATAGTGATGTGGAGCAGAGCGGTCATTACTCCATGTATAATAGTGTAATGTCATACAGGTATATAGTGATGTGGAGCAGAGCGGCCATTACTCCATGTATAATAGTGTAATGTCATACAGGTATATAGTGATGTGGAGCAGAGCAGTCATTACTCCATGTATAATAGTGTAATGTCATACAGGTATATAGTGATGTGGAGCAGAGCAGCCATTACTCCATGTATAATAGTGTAATGTCATACAGGTATATAGTGATGTGGAGCAGAGCAGCCATTACTCCATGTATAATAGTGTAATGTCATACAGGTATATAGTGATGTGGAGCAGAGCGGCCATTACTCCATGTATAATAGTGTAATGTCATACAGGTATATAGTGATGTGGAGCAGAGCAGCCATTACTCCATGTATAATAGTGTAATGTCATACAGGTATATAGTGATGTGGAGCAGAGCGGTCATTACTCCATGTATAATAGTGTAATGTCATACAGGTATATAGTGATGTGGAGCAGAGCGGCCATTACTCCATGTATAATAGTGTAATGTCATACAGGTATATAGTGATGTGGAGCAGAGCGGTCATTACTCCATGTATAATAGTGTAATGTCATACAGGTATATAGTGATGTGGAGCAGAGCAGCCATTACTCCATGTATAATAGTGTAATGTCATACAGGTATATAGTGATGTGGAGCAGAGCAGCCATTACTCCATGTATAATAGTGTAATGTCATACAGGTATATAGTGATGTGGAGCAGAGCAGCCATTACTCCATGTATAATAGTGTAATGTCATACAGGTATATAGTGATGTGGAGCAGAGCAGTCATTACTCCATGTATAATAGTGTAATGTCATACAGGTATATAGTGATGTGGAGCAGAGCAGTCATTACTCCATGTATAATAGTGTAATGTCATACAGGTATATAGTGATGTGGAGCAGAGCGGTCATTACTCCATGTATAATAGTGTAATGTCATACAGGTATATAGTGATGTGGAGCAGAGCGGCCATTACTCCATGTATAATAGTGTAATGTCATACAGGTATATAGTGATGTGGAGCAGAGCAGCCATTACTCCATGTATAATAGTGTAATGTCATACAGGTATATAGTGATGTGGAGCAGAGCAGCCATTACTCCATGTATAATAGTGTAATGTCATACAGGTATATAGTGATGTGGAGCAGAGCAGTCATTACTCCATGTATAATAGTGTAATGTCATACAGGTATATAGTGATGTGGAGCAGAGCAGTCATTACTCCATGTATAATAGTGTAATGTCATACAGGTATATAGTGATGTGGAGCAGAGCGGTCATTACTCCATGTATAATAGTGTAATGTCATACAGGTATATAGTGATGTGGAGCAGAGCGGCCATTACTCCATGTATAATAGTGTAATGTCATACAGGTATATAGTGATGTGGAGCAGAGCAGTCATTACTCCATGTATAATAGTGTAATGTCATACAGGTATATAGTGATGTGGAGCAGAGCAGCCATTACTCCATGTATAATAGTGTAATGTCATACAGGTATATAGTGATGTGGAGCAGAGCAGCCATTACTCCATGTATAATAGTGTAATGTCATACAGGTATATAGTGATGTGGAGCAGAGCGGCCATTACTCCATGTATAATAGTGTAATGTCATACAGGTATATAGTGATGTGGAGCAGAGCGGCCATTACTCCATGTATAATAGTGTAATGTCATACAGGTATATAGTGATGTGGAGCAGAGCGGCCATTACTCCATGTATAATAGTGTAATGTCATACAGGTATATAGTGATGTGGAGCAGAGCAGCCATTACTCCATGTATAATAGTGTAATGTCATACAGGTATATAGTGATGTGGAGCAGAGCAGCCATTACTCCATGTATAATAGTGTAATGTCATACAGGTATATAGTGATGTGGAGCAGAGCAGCCATTACTCCATGTATAATAGTGTAATGTCATACAGGTATATAGTGATGTGGAGCAGAGCGGCCATTACTCCATGTATAATAGTGTAATGTCATACAGGTATATAGTGATGTGGAGCAGAGCGGCCATTACTCCATGTATAATAGTGTAATGTCATACAGGTATATAGTGATGTGGAGCAGAGCGGCCATTACTCCATGTATAATAGTGTAATGTCATACAGGTATATAGTGATGTGGAGCAGAGCGGCCATTACTCCATGTATAATAGTGTAATGTCATACAGGTATATAGTGATGTGGAGCAGAGCGGTCATTACTCCATGTATAATAGTGTAATGTCATACAGGTATATAGTTACAGGTATATAGTGATGTGGAGCAGAGCAGTCATTACTCCATGTATAATAGTGTAATGTCATACAGGTATATAGTGATGTGGAGCAGAGCAGCCATTACTCCATGTATAATAGTGTAATGTCATACAGGTATATAGTGATGTGGAGCAGAGCAGTCATTACTCCATGTATAATAGTGTAATGTCATACAGGTATATAGTGATGTGGAGCAGAGCGAGTCATTACTCCATGTATAATAGTGTAATGTCATACAGGTATATAGTGATGTGGAGCAGAGCAGCCATTACTCCATGTATAATAGTGTAATGTCATACAGGTATATAGTGATGTGGAGCAGAGCGGTCATTACTCCATGTATAATAGTGTAATGTCATACAGGTATATAGTGATGTGGAGCAGAGCAGTCATTACTCCATGTATAATAGTGTAATGTCATACAGGTATATAGTGATGTGGAGCAGAGCAGTCATTACTCCATGTATAATAGTGTAATGTCATACAGGTATATAGTGATGTGGAGCAGAGCGGTCCATTACTCCATGTATAATAGTGTAATGTCATACAGGTATATAGTGATGTGGAGCAGAGCAGTCATTACTCCATGTATAATAGTGTAATGTCATACAGGTATATAGTGATGTGGAGCAGAGCAGTCATTACTCCATGTATAATAGTGTAATGTCATACAGGTATATAGTGATGTGGAGCAGAGCAGCCATTACTCCATGTATAATAGTGTAATGTCATACAGGTATATAGTGATGTGGAGCAGAGCGGCCATTACTCCATGTATAATAGTGTAATGTCATACAGGTATATAGTGATGTGGAGCAGAGCAGTCATTACTCCATGTATAATAGTGTAATGTCATACAGGTATATAGTGATGTGGAGCAGAGCAGTCATTACTCCATGTATAATAGTGTAATGTCATACAGGTATATAGTGATGTGGAGCAGAGCAGCCATTACTCCATGTATAATAGTGTAATGTCATACAGGTATATAGTGATGTGGAGCAGAGCAGCCATTACTCCATGTATAATAGTGTAATGTCATACAGGTATATAGTGATGTGGAGCAGAGCAGTCATTACTCCATGTATAATAGTGTAATGTCATACAGGTATATAGTGATGTGGAGCAGAGCGGCCATTACTCCATGTATAATAGTGTAATGTCATACAGGTATATAGTGATGTGGAGCAGAGCAGTCATTACTCCATGTATAATAGTGTAATGTCATACAGGTATATAGTGATGTGGAGCAGAGCGGCCATTACTCCATGTATAATAGTGTAATGTCATACAGGTATATAGTGATGTGGAGCAGAGCGGCCATTACTCCATGTATAATAGTGTAATGTCATACAGGTATATAGTGATGTGGAGCAGAGCAGTCATTACTCCATGTATAATAGTGTAATGTCATACAGGTATATAGTGATGTGGAGCAGAGCAGCCATTACTCCATGTATAATAGTGTAATGTCATACAGGTATATAGTGATGTGGAGCAGAGCAGTCCATTACTCCATGTATAATAGTGTAATGTCATACAGGTATATAGTGATGTGGAGCAGAGCAGCCATTACTCCATGTATAATAGTGTAATGTCATACAGGTATATAGTGATGTGGAGCAGAGCAGCCATTACTCCATGTATAATAGTGTAATGTCATACAGGTATATAGTGATGTGGAGCAGAGCGGCCATTACTCCATGTATAATAGTGTAATGTCATACAGGTATATAGTGATGTGGAGCAGAGCGGCCATTACTCCATGTATAATAGTGTAATGTCATACAGGTATATAGTGATGTGGAGCAGAGCAGGCCATTACTCCATGTATAATAGTGTAATGTCATACAGGTATATAGTGATGTGGAGCAGAGCAGCCATTACTCCATGTATAATAGTGTAATGTCATACAGGTATATAGTGATGTGGAGCAGAGCAGGTCATTACTCCATGTATAATAGTGTAATGTCATACAGGTATATAGTGATGTGGAGCAGAGCGGCCATTACTCCATGTATAATAGTGTAATGTCATACAGGTATATAGTGATGTGGAGCAGAGCAGGTCATTACTCCATGTATAATAGTGTAATGTCATACAGGTATATAGTGATGTGGAGCAGAGCAGCCATTACTCCATGTATAATAGTGTAATGTCATACAGGTATATAGTGATGTGGAGCAGAGCAGCCATTACTCCATGTATAATAGTGTAATGTCATACAGGTATATAGTGATGTGGAGCAGAGCGGCCATTACTCCATGTATAATAGTGTAATGTCATACAGGTATATAGTGATGTGGAGCAGAGCAGCCATTACTCCATGTATAATAGTGTAATGTCATACAGGTATATAGTGATGTGGAGCAGAGCAGCCATTACTCCATGTATAATAGTGTAATGTCATACAGGTATATAGTGATGTGGAGCAGAGCAGTCATTACTCCATGTATAATAGTGTAATGTCATACAGGTATATAGTGATGTGGAGCAGAGCGGCCATTACTCCATGTATAATAGTGTAATGTCATACAGGTATATAGTGATGTGGAGCAGAGCGGTCATTACTCCATGTATAATAGTGTAATGTCATACAGGTATATAGTGATGTGGAGCAGAGCGGTCATTACTCCATGTATAATAGTGTAATGTCATACAGGTATATAGTGATGTGGAGCAGAGCGGCCATTACTCCATGTATAATAGTGTAATGTCATACAGGTATATAGTGATGTGGAGCAGAGCGGCCATTACTCCATGTATAATAGTGTAATGTCATACAGGTATATAGTGATGTGGAGCAGAGCGGCCATTACTCCATGTATAATAGTGTAATGTCATACAGGTATATAGTGATGTGGAGCAGAGCGGTCATTACTCCATGTATAATAGTGTAATGTCATACAGGTATATAGTGATGTGGAGCAGAGCGGTCATTACTCCATGTATAATAGTGTAATGTCATACAGGTATATAGTGATGTGGAGCAGAGCGGCCATTACTCCATGTATAATAGTGTAATGTCATACAGGTATATAGTGATGTGGAGCAGAGCGGCCATTACTCCATGTATAATAGTGTAATGTCATACAGGTATATAGTGATGTGGAGCAGAGCGGTCATTACTCCATGTATAATAGTGTAATGTCATACAGGTATATAGTGATGTGGAGCAGAGCAGCCATTACTCCATGTATAATAGTGTAATGTCATACAGGTATATAGTGATGTGGAGCAGAGCGGTCATTACTCCATGTATAATAGTGTAATGTCATACAGGTATATAGTGATGTGGAGCAGAGCAGTCATTACTCCATGTATAATAGTGTAATGTCATACAGGTATATAGTGATGTGGAGCAGAGCGGTCATTACTCCATGTATAATAGTGTAATGTCATACAGGTATATAGTGATGTGGAGCAGAGCGGCCATTACTCCATGTATAATAGTGTAATGTCATACAGGTATATAGTGATGTGGAGCAGAGCGGTCATTACTCCATGTATAATAGTGTAATGTCATACAGGTATATAGTGATGTGGAGCAGAGCGGCCATTACTCCATGTATAATAGTGTAATGTCATACAGGTATATAGTGATGTGGAGCAGAGCAGTCATTACTCCATGTATAATAGTGTAATGTCATACAGGTATATAGTGATGTGGAGCAGAGCGGCCATTACTCCATGTATAATAGTGTAATGTCATACAGGTATATAGTGATGTGGAGCAGAGCGGCCATTACTCCATGTATAATAGTGTAATGTCATACAGGTATATAGTGATGTGGAGCAGAGCAGTCATTACTCCATGTATAATAGTGTAATGTCATACAGGTATATAGTGATGTGGAGCAGAGCAGCCATTACTCCATGTATAATAGTGTAATGTCATACAGGTATATAGTGATGTGGAGCAGAGCGGTCATTACTCCATGTATAATAGTGTAATGTCATACAGGTATATAGTGATGTGGAGCAGAGCGGTCATTACTCCATGTATAATAGTGATAATGTCATACAGGTATATAGTGATGTGGAGCAGAGCAGTCATTACTCCATGTATAATAGTGTAATGTCATACAGGTATATAGTGATGTGGAGCAGAGCAGCCATTACTCCATGTATAATAGTGTAATGTCATACAGGTATATAGTGATGTGGAGCAGAGCGGCCATTACTCCATGTATAATAGTGTAATGTCATACAGGTATATAGTGATGTGGAGCAGAGCAGCCATTACTCCATGTATAATAGTGTAATGTCATACAGGTATATAGTGATGTGGAGCAGAGCAGCCATTACTCCATGTATAATAGTGTAATGTCATACAGGTATATAGTGATGTGGAGCAGAGCGGTCATTACTCCATGTATAATACTGTAATGTCATACAGGTATATAGTGATGTGGAGCAGAGCGGCCATTACTCCATGTATAATAGTGTAATGTCATACAGGTATATAGTGATGTGGAGCAGAGCAGCCATTACTCCATGTATAATAGTGTAATGTCATACAGGTATATAGTGATGTGGAGCAGAGCAGTCATTACTCCATGTATAATAGTGTAATGTCATACAGGTATATAGTGATGTGGAGCAGAGCGGCCATTACTCCATGTATAATAGTGTAATGTCATACAGGTATATAGTGATGTGGAGCAGAGCGGCCATTACTCCATGTATAATAGTGTAATGTCATACAGGTATATAGTGATGTGGAGCAGAGCGGCCATTACTCCATGTATAATAGTGTAATGTCATACAGGTATATAGTGATGTGGAGCAGAGCAGCCATTACTCCATGTATAATAGTGTAATGTCATACAGGTATATAGTGATGTGGAGCAGAGCAGTCATTACTCCATGTATAATAGTGTAATGTCATACAGGTATATAGTGATGTGGAGCAGAGCGGCCATTACTCCATGTATAATAGTGTAATGTCATACAGGTATATAGTGATGTGGAGCAGAGCGGCCATTACTCCATGTATAATAGTGTAATGTCATACAGGTATATAGTGATGTGGAGCAGAGCGGCCATTACTCCATGTATAATAGTGTAATGTCATACAGGTATATAGTGATGTGGAGCAGAGCGGCCATTACTCCATGTATAATAGTGTAATGTCATACAGGTATATAGTGATGTGGAGCAGAGCAGCCATTACTCCATGTATAATAGTGTAATGTCATACAGGTATATAGTGATGTGGAGCAGAGCAGTCATTACTCCATGTATAATAGTGTAATGTCATACAGGTATATAGTGATGTGGAGCAGAGCAGTCATTACTCCATGTATAATAGTGTAATGTCATACAGGTATATAGTGATGTGGAGCAGAGCGGCCATTACTCCATGTATAATAGTGTAATGTCATACAGGTATATAGTGATGTGGAGCAGAGCGGCCATTACTCCATGTATAATAGTGTAATGTCATACAGGTATATAGTGATGTGGAGCAGAGCGGTCATTACTCCATGTATAATAGTGTAATGTCATACAGGTATATAGTGATGTGGAGCAGAGCGGTCATTACTCCATGTATAATAGTGTAATGTCATACAGGTATATAGTGATGTGGAGCAGAGCGGTCATTACTCCATGTATAATAGTGTAATGTCATACAGGTATATAGTGATGTGGAGCAGAGCAATCATTACTCCATGTATAATAGTGTAATGTCATACAGGTATATAGTGATGTGGAGCAGAGCGGCCATTACTCCATGTATAATAGTGTAATGTCATACAGGTATATAGTGATGTGGAGCAGAGCGGCCATTACTCCATGTATAATAGTGTAATGTCATACAGGTATATAGTGATGTGGAGCAGAGCAGCCATTACTCCATGTATAATAGTGTAATGTCATACAGGTATATAGTGATGTGGAGCAGAGCGGCCATTACTCCATGTATAATAGTGTAATGTCATACAGGTATATAGTGATGTGGAGCAGAGCGGCCATTACTCCATGTATAATAGTGTAATGTCATACAGGTATATAGTGATGTGGAGCAGAGCAGCCATTACTCCATGTATAATAGTGTAATGTCATACAGGTATATAGTGATGTGGAGCAGAGCGGCCATTACTCCATGTATAATAGTGTAATGTCATACAGGTATATAGTGATGTGGAGCAGAGCAGCCATTACTCCATGTATAATAGTGTAATGTCATACAGGTATATAGTGATGTGGAGCAGAGCAGTCATTACTCCATGTATAATAGTGTAATGTCATACAGGTATATAGTGATGTGGAGCAGAGCAGCCATTACTCCATGTATAATAGTGTAATGTCATACAGGTATATAGTGATGTGGAGCAGAGCAGTCATTACTCCATGTATAATAGTGTAATGTCATACAGGTATATAGTGATGTGGAGCAGAGCAGCCATTACTCCATGTATAATAGTGTAATGTCATACAGGTATATAGTGATGTGGAGCAGAGCGGCCATTACTCCATGTATAATAGTGTAATGTCATACAGGTATATAGTGATGTGGAGCAGAGCAGCCATTACTCCATGTATAATAGTGTAATGTCATACAGGTATATAGTGATGTGGAGCAGAGCAGTCATTACTCCATGTATAATAGTGTAATGTCATACAGGTATATAGTGATGTGGAGCAGAGCAGCCATTACTCCATGTATAATAGTGTAATGTCATACAGGTATATAGTGATGTGGAGCAGAGCGGCCATTACTCCATGTATAATAGTGTAATGTCATACAGGTATATAGTGATGTGGAGCAGAGCGGCCATTACTCCATGTATAATAGTGTAATGTCATACAGGTATATAGTGATGTGGAGCAGAGCAGTCATTACTCCATGTATAATAGTGTAATGTCATACAGGTATATAGTGATGTGGAGCAGAGCGGCCATTACTCCATGTATAATAGTGTAATGTCATACAGGTATATAGTGATGTGGAGCAGAGCAGCCATTACTCCATGTATAATAGTGTAATGTCATACAGGTATACAGACAGACGCCTGTGAGGGATGATATAGTGACTGCTGGAGGCCGGACAGACGCCTGTGAGGGATGATATAGTGAGTGCTGGAGGCCGGACAGACGCCTGTGAGGGATGATATAGTGATTGCTGGAGGCCGGACAGACACCTGTGAGGGATGATATAGTGACTGCTGGAGGCCGGACAGACGCCTGTGAGGGATGATATAGTGACTGCTGGAGGCCAGACAGACGCCTGTGAGGGATGATATAGTGATTGCTGGAGGCCGGACAGATGCCTGTGAGGGATGATATAGTGATTGCTGGAGGCCGGACAGATGCCTGTGAGGGATGATATAGTGACTGCTGCAGGCCGGACAGATGCCTGTGAGGGATGCTATAGTGATTGCTGGAGGCCGGACAGATGCCTGTGAGGGATGATATAGTGACTGCTGGAGGCCGGACAGACGCCTGTGAGGGATGATATAGTGACTGCTGGAGGCCGGACAGATGCCTGTGAGGGATGATATAGTGACTGCTGGAGGCCGGACAGACGCCTGTGAGGGATGATATAGTGACTGCTGGAGGCCAGACAGACGCCTGTGAGGGATGATATAGTGACTGCTGGAGACCGGACAGACGCCTGTGAGGGATGATATAGTGACTGCTGGAGGCCGGACAGACGCCAGTGAGGGATGATATAGTGACTGCTGGAGGCCGGACAGACGCCTGTGAGGGATGATATAGTGACTGCTGGAGGCCGGACAGACGCCTGTGAGGGATGATATAGTGACTGCTGGAGGCCGGACAGACGCCTGTGAGGGATGATATAGTGACTGCTGGAGGCCGGACAGACGCCTGTGAGGGATGATATAGTGACTGCTGCAGGCCGGACAGACGCTTGTGAGGGATGATATAGTGACTGCTGGAGGCCGGACAGACGCTTGTGAGGGATGATATAGTGACTGCTGGAGGCCGGACAGACGCCTGTGAGGGATGATATAGTGACTGCTGGAGGCCGGACAGACACCTGTGAGGGATGATAGTGACTGCTGGAGGCCGGACAGACGCCTGTGAGGGATGATATAGTGACTGCTGGAGGCCGGACAGACGCCTGTGAGGGATGATATAGTGACTGCTGGAGGCCGGACAGACGCCTGTGAGGGATGATATAGTGACTGCTGGAGACCGGACAGACACCCGTGAGGGATGATATAGTGACTGCTGGAGGCTGGACAGACGCCTGTGAGGGATGATAGAGACTGCTGGAGGCCAGACAGACACCTGTGAGGGATGATATAGTGACTGCTGGAGGCCGGACAGACGCCTGTGAGGGATGATATAGTGACTGCTGATGGCCGGACAGACGCCTGTGAGGGATGATATAGTGACTGCTGGAGACCGGACAGACACCTGTGAGGGATGATATAGTGACTGCTGGAGGCCGGACAGACACCTGTGAGGGATGATAGAGACTGCTGGAGGCCGGACAGACGCCTGTGAGGGATGATATAGTGACTGCTGGAGGCCAAACAGACGCCTGTGAGGGATGATATAGTGACTGCTGGAGGCCAGACAGACGCCTGTGAGGGATGATAGAGACTGCTGGAGGCCGGACAGACGCCTGTGAGGGATGATATAGTGACTGCTGGAGGCCGGACAGACGCCTGTGAGGGATGATATAGTGATTGCTGGAGACCGGACAGACGCCTGTGAGGGATGATATAGTGACTGCTGGAGGCCAGACAGACGCCTGTGAGGGATGATATAGTGATTGCTGGAGGCCGGACAGATGCCTGTGAGGGATGATATAGTGACTGCTGGAGGCCGGACAGACGCCTGTGAGGGATGATATAGTGACTGCTGCAGGCCAGACAGACGCCTGTGAGGGATGATAAAGACTGCTGGAGGCCGGACAGACGCCTGTGAGGGATGATATAGTGATTGCTGGAGGCCGGACAGATGCCTGTGAGGGATGATATAGTGACTGCTGCAGGCCGGACAAACGCCTGTGAGGGATGATATAGTGACTGCTGGAGGCCGGACAGACGCCTGTGAGGGATGATATAGTGACTGCTGGAGGCCGGACAGACACCTGTGAGGGATGATATAGTGACTGCTGGAGGCCGGACAGACACCTGTGAGGGATGATATAGTGACTGCTGGAGGCCGGACAGATGCCTGTGAGGGATGATATAGTGACTGCTGCAGGCCGGACAAACGCCTGTGAGGGATGATATAGTGACTGCTGGAGGCCGGACAGACGCCTGTGAGGGATGATATAGTGATTGCTGGAGGCCGGACAGACACCTGTGAGGGATGATATAGTGATTGCTGGAGGCTGGACAGACGCCTGTGAGGGATGATATAGTGACTGCTGGAGGCCGGACAGACGCCTGTGAGGGATGATATAGTGACTGCTGGAGGCCGGACAGACGCCTGTGAGGGATGATATAGTGACTGCTGGAGGCCGGACAGACGCCTGTGAGGGATGATATAGTGACTGCTGGAGGCCGGACAGATGCCTGTGAGGGATGATATAGAGACTGCTGGAGGCCGGACAGACGCCTGTGAGGGATGATATAGTGACTGCTGGAGGCCGGACAGACGCCTGTGAGGGATGATATAGTGACTGCTGGAGGCCGGACAGACGCCTGTGAGGGATGATATAGTGACTGCTGGAGGCCGGACAGACGCCTGTGAGGGATGATATAGGGACTGCTGGAGGCCGGACAGACGCCTGTGAGGGATGATATAGTGACTGCTGGAGGCCGGACAGACGCCTGTGAGGGATGATATAGTGACTGCTGGAGGCCGGACAGACGCCTGTGAGGGATGATATAGAGACTGCTGGAGGCCGGACAGACGCCTGTGAGGGATGATATAGTGACTGCTGCAGGCCGGACAGACGCCTGTGAGGGATGATATAGTGACTGCTGGAGGCCGGACAGACGCCTGTGAGGGATGATATAGTGACTGCTGGAGGCCGGACAGACGCCTGTGAGGGATGATATAGTGACCGCTGGACGCCGGACAGACGCCTGTGAGGGATGATATAGTGACTGCTGGAGGCCGGACAGACGCCTGTGAGGGATGATATAGTGACTGCTGGAGGCCGGACAGACGCCTGTGAGGGATGATATAGGGACTGCTGGAGGCCGGACAGACGCCTGTGAGGGATGATATAGTGACTGCTGGAGGCCAAACAGACGCCTGTGAGGGATGATATAGTGACTGCTGGAGGCCAGACAGACGCCTGTGAGGGATGA
Organism: Anomaloglossus baeobatrachus; assembly: GCF_048569485.1. Classification (NCBI taxonomy): domain Eukaryota; kingdom Metazoa; phylum Chordata; class Amphibia; order Anura; family Aromobatidae; genus Anomaloglossus; species Anomaloglossus baeobatrachus. Next base: position 309,495,435 of record NC_134359.1, on the reverse strand, counting down.
TAGAGACTGCTGGAGGCCGGACAGACGCCTGTGAGGAATGATATAGTGACTGCTGGAGGCCGGACAGACGCCTGTGAGGGATGATATAGTGACTGCTGGAGGCCAGACAGACGCCTGTGAGGGATGATATAGTGATTGCTGGAGGCCGGACAGACGCCTGTGAGGGATGATATAGTGACTGCTGGAGGCCAGACAGACGCCTGTGAGGGATGATATAGTGACTGCTGCAGGCCAGACAGACGCCTGTGAGGGATGATAAAGACTGCTGGAGGCCGGACAGACGCCTGTGAGGGATGATATAGTGACTGCTGGAGGCCGGACAGACGCCTGTGAGGGATGATATAGTGACTGCTGGAGGCCAGACAGACGCCTGTGAGGGATGATATAGTGACTGCTGCAGGCCAGACAGACGCCTGTGAGGGATGATAAAGACTGCTGGAGGCCGGACAGACGCCTGTGAGGGATGATATAGTGATTGCTGGAGGCCGGACAGATGCCTGTGAGGGATGATATAGTGACTGCTGCAGGCCGGACAGACGCCTGTGAGGGATGATATAGTGATTGCTGGAGGCCGGACAGATGCCTGTGAGGGATGATATAGTGACTGCTGCAGGCCGGACAGACGCCTGTGAGGGATGATATAGTGACTGCTGGAGGCCAGACAGACGCCTGTGAGGGATGATATAGTGACTGCTGCAGGCCGGACAGACGCCTGTGAGGGATGATATAGTGACTGCTGCAGGCCGGACAAACGCCTGTGAGGGATGATATAGTGACTGCTGGAGGCCGGACAGACGCCTGTGAGGGATGATATAGTGATTGCTGGAGGCCGGACAGACACCTGTGAGGGATGATATAGTGATTGCTGGAGGCTGGACAGACGCCTGTGAGGGATGATATAGTGACTGCTGGAGGCCGGACAGACGCCTGTGAGGGATGATATAGTGACTGCTGGAGGCCGGACAGACACCTGTGAGGGATGATATAGTGACTGCTGGAGGCCGGACAGACACCTGTGAGGGATGATATAGTGATTGCTGGAGGCCGGACAGACGCCTGTGAGGGATGATATAGTGACTGCTGGAGGCCGGACAGACGCCTGTGAGGGATGATATAGTGATTGCTGGAGGCCGGACAGACACCTGTGAGGGATGATATAGTGACTGCTGGAGGCTGGACAGACGCCTGTGAGGGATGATATAGTGACTGCTGGAGGCCGGACAGACACCTGTGAGGGATGATAGAGACTGCTGGAGGCCGGACAGACGCCTGTGAGGTATGATATAGTGACTGCTGGAGGCCGGACAGACGCCTGTGAGGGATGATATAGTGACTGCTGGAGGCCGTACAGACGCCTGTGAGGGATGATATAGTGACTGCTGGAGGCCGGACAGACGCCTGTGAGGGATGATATAGTAACTGCTGGAGGCCAGACAGACGCCTGTGAGGGATGATATAGTGACTGCTGGAGGCCGGACAGACACCTGTGAGGGATGATATAGTGACTGCTGGGGGCCGGACAGACGCCTGTGAGGGATGATATAGTGACTGCTGGAGGCCGGACAGACACCTGTGAGGGATGATATAGTGATTGCTGGAGGCCGGACAGACACCTGTGAGGGATGATATAGTGATTGCTGGAGGCCGGACAGACACCTGTGAGGGATGATATAGTGACTGCTGGAGGCCGGACAGACACCTGTGAGGGATGATATAGTGATTGCTGGAGGCCGGACAGACGCCTGTGAGGGATGATATAGTGACTGCTGGAGGCCGGACAGACGCCTGTGAGGGATGATATAGTGATTGCTGGAGGCCGGACAGACACCTGTGAGGGATGATATAGTGACTGCTGGAGGCTGGACAGACGCCTGTGAGGGATGATATAGTGACTGCTGGAGGCCGGACAGACACCTGTGAGGGATGATAGAGACTGCTGGAGGCCGGACAGACGCCTGTGAGGTATGATATAGTGACTGCTGGAGGCCGGACAGACGCCTGTGAGGGATGATATAGTGACTGCTGGAGGCCGGACAGACGCCTGTGAGGGATGATATAGTGACTGCTGGAGGCCGGACAGACGCCTGTGAGGGATGATATAGTAACTGCTGGAGGCCAGACAGACGCCTGTGAGGGATGATATAGTGACTGCTGGAGGCCGGACAGACACCTGTGAGGGATGATATAGTGACTGCTGGGGGCCGGACAGACGCCTGTGAGGGATGATATAGTGACTGCTGGAGGCCAGACAGACGCCTGTGAGGGATGATATAGTGACTGCTGGAGGCCGGACAGACGCCTGTGAGGGATGATATAGTGACTGCTGGAGGCCGGACAGACGCCTGTGAGGGATGATATAGTGACTGCTGGAGGCCGGACAGACGCCTGTGAGGGATGATAGAGACTGCTGGAGGCCGGACAGACGCCTGTGAGGGATGATATAGTGACTGCTGGAGGCCGGACAGACGCCTGTGAGGGATGATATAGTGACTGCTGGAGGCCGGACAGACGCCTTTGAGGGATGATATAGTGACTGCTGGAGGCCGGACAGACGCCTGTGAGGGATGATATAGTGACTGCTGGAGGCCGGAGAGACGCCTGTGAGGGATGATATAGTGACTGCTGGAGGCTGGACAGACGCCTGTGAGGGATGATAGAGACTGCTGGAGGCCGGACAGACGCCTGTGAGGGATGATAGAGGCTGCTGGAGACCGGACAGACGCCTGTGAGGGATGATATAGTGACTGCTGGAGGCCGGACAGACGCCTGTGAGGGATGATATAGTGACTGCTGGAGGCCGGACAGACACCTGTGAGGGATGATATAGTGACTGCTGGAGGCCGGACAGACGCTTGTGAGGGATGATATAGTGACTGCTGGAGGCCGGACAGACGCCTGTGAGGGATGATATAGTGATTGCTGGAGGCCGGACAGACACCTGTGAGGGATGATATAGTGACTGCTGGAGGCTGGACAGACGCCTGTGAGGGATGATATAGTGACTGCTGGAGGCCGGACAGACGCCTGTGAGGGATGATATAGAGACTGCTGGAGGCCGGACAGACGCCTGTGAGGGATGATATAGTGACTGCTGCAGGCCGGACAGACGCCTGTGAGGGATTATATAGTGACTGCTGGAGGCCGGACAGACGCCTGTGAGGGATGATATAGTGACTGCTGGAGGCCGGACAGACGCCTGTGAGGGATGATATAGTGACCGCTGGACGCCGGACAGACGCCTGTGAGGGATGATATAGTGACTGCTGGAGGCCGGACAGACGCCTGTGAGGGATGATATAGTGACTGCTGGAGGCCGGACAGACGCCTGTGAGGGATGATATAGGGACTGCTGGAGGCCGGACAGACGCCTGTGAGGGATGATATAGTGACTGCTGGAGGCCGGACAGACGCCTGTGAGGGATGATATAGTGACTGCTGGAGGCCAGACAGACGCCTGTGAGGGATGATAGAGACTGCTGGAGGCCGGACAGACGCCTGTGAGGGATGATATAGTGACTGCTGGAGGCCGGACAGACGCCTGTGAGGGATGATATAGTGACTGCTGGAGGCCAGACAGACGCCTGTGAGGGATGATATAGTGATTGCTGGAGGCCGGACAGACACCTGTGAGGGATGATATAGTGACTGCTGGAGGCCGGACAGACACCTGTGAGGGATGATATAGTGATTGCTGGAGGCCGGACAGATGCCTGTGAGGGATGATATAGTGACTGCTGCAGGCCGGACAGACGCCTGTGAGGGATGATATAGTGATTGCTGGAGGCCGGACAGATGCCTGTGAGGGATGATATAGTGACTGCTGCAGGCCGGACAGACGCCTGTGAGGGATGATATAGTGACTGCTGGAGGCCGGACAGACACCTGTGAGGGATGATAGAGACTGCTGCAGGCCGGACAGACGCCTGTGAGGGATGATATAGTGATTGCTGGAGGCCGGACAGATGCCTGTGAGGGATGATATAGTGACTGCTGCAGGCCGGACAGACGCCTGTGAGGGATGATATAGTGACTGCTGCAGGCCGGACAAACGCCTGTGAGGGATGATATAGTGACTGCTGGAGGCCGGACAGACGCCTGTGAGGGATGATATAGTGATTGCTGGAGGCCGGACAGACACCTGTGAGGGATGATATAGTGATTGCTGGAGGCTGGACAGACGCCTGTGAGGGATGATATAGTGACTGCTGGAGGCCGGACAGACGCCTGTGAGGGATGATATAGTGACTGCTGGAGGCCGGACAGACACCTGTGAGGGATGATATAGTGACTGCTGGAGGCCGGACAGACACCTGTGAGGGATGATATAGTGATTGCTGGAGGCCGGACAGACGCCTGTGAGGGATGATATAGTGACTGCTGGAGGCCGGACAGACGCCTGTGAGGGATGATATAGTGATTGCTGGAGGCCGGACAGACACCTGTGAGGGATGATATAGTGACTGCTGGAGGCTGGACAGACGCCTGTGAGGGATGATATAGTGACTGCTGGAGGCCGGACAGACACCTGTGAGGGATGATAGAGACTGCTGGAGGCCGGACAGACGCCTGTGAGGTATGATATAGTGACTGCTGGAGGCCGGACAGACGCCTGTGAGGGATGATATAGTGACTGCTGGAGGCCGTACAGACGCCTGTGAGGGATGATATAGTGACTGCTGGAGGCCGGACAGACGCCTGTGAGGGATGATATAGTAACTGCTGGAGGCCAGACAGACGCCTGTGAGGGATGATATAGTGACTGCTGGAGGCCGGACAGACACCTGTGAGGGATGATATAGTGACTGCTGGGGGCCGGACAGACGCCTGTGAGGGATGATATAGTGACTGCTGGAGGCCGGACAGACACCTGTGAGGGATGATATAGTGATTGCTGGAGGCCGGACAGACACCTGTGAGGGATGATATAGTGATTGCTGGAGGCCGGACAGACACCTGTGAGGGATGATATAGTGACTGCTGGAGGCCGGACAGACACCTGTGAGGGATGATATAGTGATTGCTGGAGGCCGGACAGACGCCTGTGAGGGATGATATAGTGACTGCTGGAGGCCGGACAGACGCCTGTGAGGGATGATATAGTGATTGCTGGAGGCCGGACAGACACCTGTGAGGGATGATATAGTGACTGCTGGAGGCTGGACAGACGCCTGTGAGGGATGATATAGTGACTGCTGGAGGCTGGACAGACGCCTGTGAGGGATGATATAGTGACTGCTGGAGGCCGGACAGACGCCTGTGAGGGATGATAGAGACTGCTGGAGGCCAGACAGACGCCTGTGAGGGATGATATAGTGACTGCTGATGGCCGGACAGACGCCTGTGAGGGATGATATAGTGACTGCTGGAGACCGGACAGACACCTGTGAGGGATGATATAGTGACTGCTGGAGGCCGGACAGACGCCTGTGAGGGATGATATAGTGACTGCTGGAGGCCGGACAGACGCCTGTGAGGGATGATATAGTGACTGCTGGAGGCCAAACAGACGCCTGTGAGGGATGATATAGTGACTGCTGGAGGCCAGACAGACGCCTGTGAGGGATGATAGAGACTGCTGGAGGCCGGACAGACGCCTGTGAGGGATGATATAGTGACTGCAGGAGGCCGGACAGACGCCTGTGAGGGATGATATAGTGATTGCTGGAGGCCGGACAGATGCCTGTGAGGGATGATATAGTGACTGCTGGAGACCGGACAGACGCCTGTGAGGGATGATATAGTGACTGCTGGAGGCCAGACAGACGCCTGTGAGGGATGATATAGTGATTGCTGGAGGCCGGACAGACGCCTGTGAGGGATGATATAGTGACTGCTGCAGGCCAGACAGACGCCTGTGAGGGATGATATAGTGATTGCTGGAGGCCGGACAGATGCCTGTGAGGGATGATATAGTGACTGCTGGAGGCCGGACAGACGCCTGTGAGGGATGATATAGTGACTGCTGCAGGCCAGACAGACGCCTGTGAGGGATGATAAAGACTGCTGGAGGCCGGACAGACGCCTGTGAGGGATGATATAGTGATTGCTGGAGGCCGGACAGATGCCTGTGAGGGATGATATAGTGACTGCTGCAGGCCGGACAGACGCCTGTGAGGGATGATATAGTGATTGCTGGAGGCCGGACAGATGCCTGTGAGGGATGATATAGTGACTGCTGCAGGCCGGACAAACGCCTGTGAGGGATGATATAGTGACTGCTGGAGGCCGGACAGACGCCTGTGAGGGATGATATAGTGACTGCTGGAGGCCGGACAGACACCTGTGAGGGATGATATAGTGACTGCTGGAGGCCGGACAGATGCCTGTGAGGGATGATATAGTGACTGCTGCAGGCCGGACAAACGCCTGTGAGGGATGATATAGTGACTGCTGGAGGCCGGACAGACGCCTGTGAGGGATGATATAGTGATTGCTGGAGGCCGGACAGACACCTGTGAGGGATGATATAGTGATTGCTGGAGGCTGGACAGACGCCTGTGAGGGATGATATAGTGACTGCTGGAGGCCGGACAGACGCCTGTGAGGGATGATATAGTGACTGCTGGAGGCCGGACAGACGCCTGTGAGGGATGATATAGTGACTGCTGGAGGCCGGACAGACGCCTGTGAGGGATGATATAGTGACTGCTGGAGGCCGGACAGATGCCTGTGAGGGATGATATAGAGACTGCTGGAGGCCGGACAGACGCCTGTGAGGGATGATATAGTGACTGCTGGAGGCCGGACAGACGCCTGTGAGGGATGATATAGTGACTGCTGGAGGCCGGACAGACGCCTGTGAGGGATGATATAGTGACTGCTGGAGGCCGGACAGACGCCTGTGAGGGATGATATAGGGACTGCTGGAGGCCGGACAGACGCCTGTGAGGGATGATATAGTGACTGCTGGAGGCCGGACAGACGCCTGTGAGGGATGATATAGTGACTGCTGGAGGCCGGACAGACGCCTGTGAGGGATGATATAGAGACTGCTGGAGGCCGGACAGACACCTGTGAGGGATGATATAGTGACTGCTGCAGGCCGGACAGACGCCTGTGAGGGATGATATAGTGACTGCTGGAGGCCGGACAGACGCCTGTGAGGGATGATATAGTGACTGCTGGAGGCCGGACAGACGCCTGTGAGGGATGATATAGTGACCGCTGGACGCCGGACAGACGCCTGTGAGGGATGATATAGTGACTGCTGGAGGCCGGACAGACGCCTGTGAGGGATGATATAGTGACTGCTGGAGGCCGGACAGACGCCTGTGAGGGATGATATAGGGACTGCTGGAGGCCGGACAGACGCCTGTGAGGGATGATATAGTGACTGCTGGAGGCCAAACAGACGCCTGTGAGGGATGATATAGTGACTGCTGGAGGCCAGACAGACGCCTGTGAGGGATGATAGAGACTGCTGGAGGCCGGACAGACGCCTGTGAGGAATGATATAGTGACTGCTGGAGGCCGGACAGACGCCTGTGAGGGATGATATAGTGACTGCTGGAGGCCAGACAGACGCCTGTGAGGGATGATATAGTGATTGCTGGAGGCCGGACAGACGCCTGTGAGGGATGATATAGTGACTGCTGGAGGCCAGACAGACGCCTGTGAGGGATGATATAGTGACTGCTGCAGGCCAGACAGACGCCTGTGAGGGATGATAAAGACTGCTGGAGGCCGGACAGACGCCTGTGAGGGATGATATAGTGACTGCTGGAGGCCGGACAGACGCCTGTGAGGGATGATATAGTGACTGCTGGAGGCCAGACAGACGCCTGTGAGGGATGATATAGTGACTGCTGCAGGCCAGACAGACGCCTGTGAGGGATGATAAAGACTGCTGGAGGCCGGACAGACGCCTGTGAGGGATGATATAGTGATTGCTGGAGGCCGGACAGATGCCTGTGAGGGATGATATAGTGACTGCTGCAGGCCGGACAGACGCCTGTGAGGGATGATATAGTGATTGCTGGAGGCCGGACAGATGCCTGTGAGGGATGATATAGTGACTGCTGCAGGCCGGACAGACGCCTGTGAGGGATGATATAGTGATTGCTGGAGGCCGGACAGATGCCTGTGAGGGATGATATAGTGACTGCTGCAGGCCGGACAGACGCCTGTGAGGGATGATATAGTGACTGCTGCAGGCCGGACAAACGCCTGTGAGGGATGATATAGTGACTGCTGGAGGCCGGACAGACGCCTGTGAGGGATGATATAGTGATTGCTGGAGGCCGGACAGACACCTGTGAGGGATGATATAGTGATTGCTGGAGGCTGGACAGACGCCTGTGAGGGATGATATAGTGACTGCTGGAGGCCGGACAGACGCCTGTGAGGGATGATATAGTGACTGCTGGAGGCCGGACAGACACCTGTGAGGGATGATATAGTGACTGCTGGAGGCCGGACAGACACCTGTGAGGGATGATATAGTGATTGCTGGAGGCCGGACAGACGCCTGTGAGGGATGATATAGTGACTGCTGGAGGCCGGACAGACGCCTGTGAGGGATGATATAGTGATTGCTGGAGGCCGGACAGACACCTGTGAGGGATGATATAGTGACTGCTGGAGGCTGGACAGACGCCTGTGAGGGATGATATAGTGACTGCTGGAGGCCGGACAGACACCTGTGAGGGATGATAGAGACTGCTGGAGGCCGGACAGACGCCTGTGAGGTATGATATAGTGACTGCTGGAGGCCGGACAGACGCCTGTGAGGGATGATATAGTGACTGCTGGAGGCCGTACAGACGCCTGTGAGGGATGATATAGTGACTGCTGGAGGCCGGACAGACGCCTGTGAGGGATGATATAGTAACTGCTGGAGGCCAGACAGACGCCTGTGAGGGATGATATAGTGACTGCTGGAGGCCGGACAGACACCTGTGAGGGATGATATAGTGACTGCTGGGGGCCGGACAGACGCCTGTGAGGGATGATATAGTGACTGCTGGAGGCCGGACAGACACCTGTGAGGGATGATATAGTGATTGCTGGAGGCCGGACAGACACCTGTGAGGGATGATATAGTGATTGCTGGAGGCCGGACAGACACCTGTGAGGGATGATATAGTGACTGCTGGAGGCCGGACAGACACCTGTGAGGGATGATATAGTGATTGCTGGAGGCCGGACAGACGCCTGTGAGGGATGATATAGTGACTGCTGGAGGCCGGACAGACGCCTGTGAGGGATGATATAGTGATTGCTGGAGGCCGGACAGACACCTGTGAGGGATGATATAGTGACTGCTGGAGGCTGGACAGACGCCTGTGAGGGATGATATAGTGACTGCTGGAGGCCGGACAGACGCCTGTGAGGGATGATATAGTGATTGCTGGAGGCCGGACAGACACCTGTGAGGGATGATATAGTGACTGCTGGAGGCTGGACAGACGCCTGTGAGGGATGATATAGTGACTGCTGGAGGCCGGACAGACACCTGTGAGGGATGATAGAGACTGCTGGAGGCCGGACAGACGCCTGTGAGGTATGATATAGTGACTGCTGGAGGCCGGACAGACGCCTGTGAGGGATGATATAGTGACTGCTGGAGGCCGGACAGACGCCTGTGAGGGATGATATAGTGACTGCTGGAGGCCGGACAGACGCCTGTGAGGGATGATACAGTGACTGCTGGAGGCCAGACAGACGCCTGTGAGGGATGATATAGTGACTGCTGGAGGCCGGACAGACACCTGTGAGGGATGATATAGTGACTGCTGGAGGCCGGACAGACACCTGTGAGGGATGATATAGAGGCTGCTGGAGGCCGGACAGACGCCTGTGAGGTATGATATAGTAACTGCTGGAGGCCAGACAGACGCCTGTGAGGGATGATATAGTGACTGCTGGAGGCCGGACAGACACCTGTGAGGGATGATATAGTGACTGCTGGGGGCCGGACAGACGCCTGTGAGGGATGATATAGTGACTGCTGGAGGCCGGACAGACACCTGTGAGGGATGATATAGTGATTGCTGGAGGCCGGACAGACACCTGTGAGGGATGATATAGTGATTGCTGGAGGCCGGACAGACACCTGTGAGGGATTATATAGTGACTGCTGGAGGCCGGACAGACACCTGTGAGGGATGATATAGTGATTGCTGGAGGCCGGACAGACGCCTGTGAGGGATGATATAGTGACTGCTGGAGGCCGGACAGACGCCTGTGAGGGATGATATAGTGATTGCTGGAGGCCGGACAGACACCTGTGAGGGATGATATAGTGACTGCTGGAGGCTGGACAGACGCCTGTGAGGGATGATATAGTGACTGCTGGAGGCCGGACAGACACCTGTGAGGGATGATAGAGACTGCTGGAGGCCGGACAGACGCCTGTGAGGTATGATATAGTGACTGCTGGAGGCCGGACAGACGCCTGTGAGGGATGATATAGTGACTGCTGGAGGCCGGACAGACGCCTGTGAGGGATGATATAGTGACTGCTGGAGGCCGGACAGACGCCTGTGAGGGATGATATAGTAACTGCTGGAGGCCAGACAGACGCCTGTGAGGGATGATATAGTGACTGCTGGAGGCCGGACAGACACCTGTGAGGGATGATATAGTGACTGCTGGGGGCCGGACAGACGCCTGTGAGGGATGATATAGTGACTGCTGGAGGCCAGACAGACGCCTGTGAGGGATGATATAGTGACTGCTGGAGGCCGGACAGACGCCTGTGAGGGATGATATAGTGACTGCTGGAGGCCGGACAGACGCCTGTGAGGGATGATATAGTGACTGCTGGAGGCCGGACAGACGCCTGTGAGGGATGATAGAGACTGCTGGAGGCCGGACAGACGCCTGTGAGGGATGATATAGTGACTGCTGGAGGCCGGACAGACGCCTGTGAGGGATGATATAGTGACTGCTGGAGGCCGGACAGACGCCTTTGAGGGATGATATAGTGACTGCTGGAGGCCGGACAGACGCCTGTGAGGGATGATATAGTGACTGCTGGAGGCCGGAGAGACGCCTGTGAGGGATGATATAGTGACTGCTGGAGGCTGGACAGACGCCTGTGAGGGATGATAGAGACTGCTGGAGGCCGGACAGACGCCTGTGAGGGATGATAGAGGCTGCTGGAGACCGGACAGACGCCTGTGAGGGATGATATAGTGACTGCTGGAGGCCGGACAGACGCCTGTGAGGGATGATATAGTGACTGCTGGAGGCCGGACAGACACCTGTGAGGGATGATATAGTGACTGCTGGAGGCCGGACAGACGCTTGTGAGGGATGATATAGTGACTGCTGGAGGCCGGACAGACGCCTGTGAGGGATGATATAGTGATTGCTGGAGGCCGGACAGACACCTGTGAGGGATGATATAGTGACTGCTGGAGGCTGGACAGACGCCTGTGAGGGATGATATAGTGACTGCTGGAGGCCGGACAGACGCCTGTGAGGGATGATATAGAGACTGCTGGAGGCCGGACAGACGCCTGTGAGGGATGATATAGTGACTGCTGCAGGCCGGACAGACGCCTGTGAGGGATTATATAGTGACTGCTGGAGGCCGGACAGACGCCTGTGAGGGATGATATAGTGACTGCTGGAGGCCGGACAGACGCCTGTGAGGGATGATATAGTGACCGCTGGACGCCGGACAGACGCCTGTGAGGGATGATATAGTGACTGCTGGAGGCCGGACAGACGCCTGTGAGGGATGATATAGTGACTGCTGGAGGCCGGACAGACGCCTGTGAGGGATGATATAGGGACTGCTGGAGGCCGGACAGACGCCTGTGAGGGATGATATAGTGACTGCTGGAGGCCAAACAGACGCCTGTGAGGGATGATATAGTGACTGCTGGAGGCCGGACAGACGCCTGTGAGGGATGATATAGTAACTGCTGGAGGCCGGACAGACGCCTGTGAAGGATGATATAGTGACTGCTGGAGGCCAGACAGACGCCTGTGAGGGATGATATAGTGACTGCTGGAGGCCGGACAGATGCCTGTGAGGGATGATATAGTGACTGCTGGAGGCCGGACAGACGCCTGTGAAGGATGATATAGTGACTGCTGGAGGCCAGACAGACGCCTGTGAGGGATGATAGAGACTGCTGGAGGCCGGACAGACGCCTGTGAGGGATGATATAGTGACTGCTGGAGGCCGGACAGACGCCTGTGAGGGATGATATAGTGACTGCTGGAGGCCAGACAGACGCCTGTGAGGGATGATATAGTGATTGCTGGAGGCCGGACAGACACCTGTGAGGGATGATATAGTGACTGCTGGAGGCCGGACAGACACCTGTGAGGGATGATATAGTGATTGCTGGAGGCCGGACAGATGCCTGTGAGGGATGATATAGTGACTGCTGCAGGCCGGACAGACGCATGTGAGGGATGATATAGTGATTGCTGGAGGCCGGACAGATGCCTGTGAGGGATGATATAGTGACTGCTGCAGGCCGGACAGACGCCTGTGAGGGATGATATAGTGACTGCTGGAGGCCGGACAGACACCTGTGAGGGATGATAGAGACTGCTGCAGGCCGGACAGACGCCTGTGAGGGATGATATAGTGATTGCTGGAGGCCGGACAGATGCCTGTGAGGGATGATATAGTGACTGCTGCAGGCCGGACAGACGCCTGTGAGGGATGATATAGTGACTGCTGCAGGCCGGACAAACGCCTGTGAGGGATGATATAGTGACTGCTGGAGGCCGGACAGACGCCTGTGAGGGATGATATAGTGATTGCTGGAGGCCGGACAGACACCTGTGAGGGATGATATAGTGATTGCTGGAGGCTGGACAGACGCCTGTGAGGGATGATATAGTGACTGCTGGAGGCCGGACAGACGCCTGTGAGGGATGATATAGTGACTGCTGGAGGCCGGACAGACACCTGTGAGGGATGATATAGTGACTGCTGGAGGCCGGACAGACACCTGTGAGGGATGATATAGTGATTGCTGGAGGCCGGACAGACGCCTGTGAGGGATGATATAGTGACTGCTGGAGGCCGGACAGACGCCTGTGAGGGATGATATAGTGATTGCTGGAGGCCGGACAGACACCTGTGAGGGATGATATAGTGACTGCTGGAGGCTGGACAGACGCCTGTGAGGGATGATATAGTGACTGCTGGAGGCCGGACAGACACCTGTGAGGGATGATAGAGACTGCTGGAGGCCGGACAGACGCCTGTGAGGTATGATATAGTGACTGCTGGAGGCCGGACAGACGCCTGTGAGGGATGATATAGTGACTGCTGGAGGCCGTACAGATGCCTGTGAGGGATGATATAGTGACTGCTGGAGGCCGGACAGACGCCTGTGAGGGATGATATAGTAACTGCTGGAGGCCAGACAGACGCCTGTGAGGGATGATATAGTGACTGCTGGAGGCCGGACAGACACCTGTGAGGGATGATATAGTGACTGCTGGGGGCCGGACAGACGCCTGTGAGGGATGATATAGTGACTGCTGGAGGCCGGACAGACACCTGTGAGGGATGATATAGTGATTGCTGGAGGCCGGACAGACACCTGTGAGGGATGATATAGTGATTGCTGGAGGCCGGACAGACACCTGTGAGGGATGATATAGTGACTGCTGGAGGCCGGACAGACACCTGTGAGGGATGATATAGTGATTGCTGGAGGCCGGACAGACGCCTGTGAGGGATGATATAGTGACTGCTGGAGGCCGGACAGACGCCTGTGAGGGATGATATAGTGATTGCTGGAGGCCGGACAGACACCTGTGAGGGATGATATAGTGACTGCTGGAGGCTGGACAGACGCCTGTGAGGGATGATATAGTGACTGCTGGAGGCTGGACAGACGCCTGTGAGGGATGATAGAGACTGCTGGAGGCCAGACAGACGCCTGTGAGGGATGATATAGTGACTGCTGATGGCCGGACAGACGCCTGTGAGGGATGATATAGTGACTGCTGGAGACCGGACAGACACCTGTGAGGGATGATATAGTGACTGCTGGAGGCCGGACAGACGCCTGTGAGGGATGATATAGTGACTGCTGGAGGCCGGACAGACGCCTGTGAGGGATGATATAGTGACTGCTGGAGGCCAAACAGACGCCTGTGAGGGATGATATAGTGACTGCTGGAGGCCAGACAGACGCCTGTGAGGGATGATAGAGACTGCTGGAGGCCGGACAGACGCCTGTGAGGGATGATATAGTGACTGCTGGAGGCCGGACAGACGCCTGTGAGGGATGATATAGTGATTGCTGGAGGCCGGACAGATGCCTGTGAGGGATGATATAGTGACTGCTGGAGACCGGACAGACGCCTGTGAGGGATGATATAGTGACTGCTGGAGGCCAGACAGACGCCTGTGAGGGATGATATAGTGATTGCTGGAGGCCGGACAGACGCCTGTGAGGGATGATATAGTGACTGCTGCAGGCCAGACAGACGCCTGTGAGGGATGATATAGTGATTGCTGGAGGCCGGACAGATGCCTGTGAGGGATGATATAGTGACTGCTGGAGGCCGGACAGACGCCTGTGAGGGATGATATAGTGACTGCTGCAGGCCAGACAGACGCCTGTGAGGGATGATAAAGACTGCTGGAGGCCGGACAGACGCCTGTGAGGGATGATATAGTGATTGCTGGAGGCCGGACAGATGCCTGTGAGGGATGATATAGTGACTGCTGCAGGCCGGACAGACGCCTGTGAGGGATGATATAGTGATTGCTGGAGGCCGGACAGATGCCTGTGAGGGATGATATAGTGACTGCTGCAGGCCGGACAAACGCCTGTGAGGGATGATATAGTGACTGCTGGAGGCCGGACAGACGCCTGTGAGGGATGATATAGTGACTGCTGGAGGCCGGACAGACACCTGTGAGGGATGATATAGTGACTGCTGGAGGCCGGACAGATGCCTGTGAGGGATGATATAGTGACTGCTGCAGGCCGGACAAACGCCTGTGAGGGATGATATAGTGACTGCTGGAGGCCGGACAGACGCCTGTGAGGGATGATATAGTGATTGCTGGAGGCCGGACAGACACCTGTGAGGGATGATATAGTGATTGCTGGAGGCTGGACAGACGCCTGTGAGGGATGATATAGTGACTGCTGGAGGCCGGACAGACGCCTGTGAGGGATGATATAGTGACTGCTGGAGGCCGGACAGACGCCTGTGAGGGATGATATAGTGACTGCTGGAGGCCGGACAGACGCCTGTGAGGGATGATATAGTGACTGCTGGAGGCCGGACAGATGCCTGTGAGGGATGATATAGAGACTGCTGGAGGCCGGACAGACGCCTGTGAGGGATGATATAGTGACTGCTGGAGGCCGGACAGACGCCTGTGAGGGATGATATAGTGACTGCTGGAGGCCGGACAGACGCCTGTGAGGGATGATATAGTGACTGCTGGAGGCCGGACAGACGCCTGTGAGGGATGATATAGGGACTGCTGGAGGCCGGACAGACGCCTGTGAGGGATGATATAGTGACTGCTGGAGGCCGGACAGACGCCTGTGAGGGATGATATAGTGACTGCTGGAGGCCGGACAGACGCCTGTGAGGGATGATATAGAGACTGCTGGAGGCCGGACAGACGCCTGTGAGGGATGATATAGTGACTGCTGCAGGCCGGACAGACGCCTGTGAGGGATGATATAGTGACTGCTGGAGGCCGGACAGACGCCTGTGAGGGATGATATAGTGACTGCTGGAGGCCGGACAGACGCCTGTGAGGGATGATATAGTGACCGCTGGACGCCGGACAGACGCCTGTGAGGGATGATATAGTGACTGCTGGAGGCCGGACAGACGCCTGTGAGGGATGATATAGTGACTGCTGGAGGCCGGACAGACGCCTGTGAGGGATGATATAGGGACTGCTGGAGGCCGGACAGACGCCTGTGAGGGATGATATAGTGACTGCTGGAGGCCAAACAGACGCCTGTGAGGGATGATATAGTGACTGCTGGAGGCCAGACAGACGCCTGTGAGGGATGATAGAGACTGCTGGAGGCCGGACAGACGCCTGTGAGGAATGATATAGTGACTGCTGGAGGCCGGACAGACGCCTGTGAGGGATGATATAGTGACTGCTGGAGGCCAGACAGACGCCTGTGAGGGATGATATAGTGATTGCTGGAGGCCAGACAGACGCCTGTGAGGGATGATATAGTGACTGCTGGAGGCCGGACAGACGCCTGTGAGGGATGATATAGTGACTGCTGGAGGCCAGACAGACGCCTGTGAGGGATGATATAGTGACTGCTGCAGGCCAGACAGACGCCTGTGAGGGATGATAAAGACTGCTGGAGGCCGGACAGACGCCTGTGAGGGATGATATAGTGACTGCTGGAGGCCGGACAGACGCCTGTGAGGGATGATATAGTGACTGCTGGAGGCCAGACAGACGCCTGTGAGGGATGATATAGTGACTGCTGGAGGCCGGACAGACACCTGTGAGGGATGATAGAGACTGCTGGAGGCCGGACAGACGCCTGTGAGGTATGATATAGTGACTGCTGGAGGCCGGACAGACGCCTGTGAGGGATGATATAGTGACTGCTGGAGGCCGGACAGACGCCTGTGAGGGATGATATAGTGACTGCTGGAGGCCGGACAGACGCCTGTGAGGGATGATATAGTAACTGCTGGAGGCCAGACAGACGCCTGTGAGGGATGATATAGTGACTGCTGGAGGCCGGACAGACACCTGTGAGGGATGATATAGTGATTGCTGGAGGCCGGACAGACACCTGTGAGGGATGATATAGTGACTGCTGGAGGCCGGACAGACACCTGTGAGGGATGATATAGTGATTGCTGGAGGCCGGACAGACGCCTGTGAGGGATGATATAGTGACTGCTGGAGGCCGGACAGACGCCTGTGAGGGATGATATAGTGATTGCTGGAGGCCGGACAGACACCTGTGAGGGATGATATAGTGACTGCTGGAGGCTGGACAGACGCCTGTGAGGGATGATATAGTGACTGCTGGAGGCCGGACAGACGCCTGTGAGGGATGATATAGTGATTGCTGGAGGCCGGACAGACACCTGTGAGGGATGATATAGTGACTGCTGGAGGCTGGACAGACGCCTGTGAGGGATGATATAGTGACTGCTGGAGGCCGGACAGACACCTGTGAGGGATGATAGAGACTGCTGGAGGCCGGACAGACGCCTGTGAGGTATGATATAGTGACTGCTGGAGGCCGGACAGACGCCTGTGAGGGATGATATAGTGACTGCTGGAGGCCGGACAGACGCCTGTGAGCGATGATATAGTGACTGCTGGAGGCCGGACAGACGCCTGTGAGGGATGATATAGTAACTGCTGGAGGCCAGACAGACGCCTGTGAGGGATGATATAGTGACTGCTGGAGGCCGGACAGACACCTGTGAGGGATGATATAGTGACTGCTGGGGGCCGGACAGACGCCTGTGAGGGATGATATAGTGACTGCTGGAGGCCGGACAGACACCTGTGAGGGATGATATAGTGATTGCTGGAGGCCGGACAGACACCTGTGAGGGATGATATAGTGATTGCTGGAGGCCGGACAGACGCCTGTGAGGGATGATATAGTGACTGCTGGAGGCTGGACAGACGCCTGTGAGGGATGATATAGTGACTGCTGGAGGCCGGACAGACGCCTGTGAGGGATGATATAGTGACTGCTGGAGGCCGGACAGACGCCTGTGAGGGATGATATAGTGACTGCTGGAGGCCGGACAGACGCCTGTGAGGGATGATATAGTAACTGCTGGAGGCCAGACAGACGCCTGTGAGGGATGATATAGTGACTGCTGGAGGCCGGACAGACACCTGTGAGGGATGATATAGTGACTGCTGGGGGCCGGACAGACACCTGTGAGGGATGATATAGTGACTGCTGGAGGCCAGACAGACGCCTGTGAGGGATGATATAGTGACTGCTGGAGGCCGGACAGACGCCTGTGAGGGATGATATAGTGACTGCTGGAGGCCGGACAGACGCCTGTGAGGGATGATATAGTGACTGCTGGAGGCCGGACAGACGCCTGTGAGGGATGATAGAGACTGCTGGAGGCCGGACAGACGCCTGTGAGGGATGATATAGTGACTGCTGGAGGCCGGACAGACGCCTGTGAGGGATGATATAGTGACTGCTGGAGGCCGGACAGACGCCTGTGAGGGATGATATAGTGACTGCTGGAGGCCGGACAGACGCCTGTGAGGGATGATATAGTGACTGCTGGAGGCCGGACAGACGCCTGTGAGGGATGATATAGTGACTGCTGGAGGCTGGACAGACGCCTGTGAGGGATGATAGAGACTGCTGGAGGCCGGACAGACGCCTGTGAGGGATGATAGAGGCTGCTGGAGACCGGACAGACGCCTGTGAGGGATGATATAGTGACTGCTGGAGGCCGGACAGACGCCTGTGAGGGATGATATAGTGACTGCTGGAGGCCGGACAGACACCTGTGAGGGATGATATAGTGACTGCTGGAGGCCGGACAGACGCTTGTGAGGGATGATATAGTGACTGCTGGAGGCCGGACAGACGCCTGTGAGGGATGATATAGTGATTGCTGGAGGCCGGACAGACACCTGTGAGGGATGATATAGTGACTGCTGGAGGCTGGACAGACGCCTGTGAGGGATGATATAGTGACTGCTGGAGGCCGGACAGACGCCTGTGAGGGATGATATAGTGATTGCTGGAGGCCGGACAGACACCTGTGAGGGATGATATAGTGACTGCTGGAGGCTGGACAGACGCCTGTGAGGGATGATATAGTGACTGCTGGAGGCCGGACAGACACCTGTGAGGGATGATAGAGACTGCTGGAGGCCGGACAGACGCCTGTGAGGTATGATATAGTGACTGCTGGAGGCCGGACAGACACCTGTGAGGGATGATATAGTGACTGCTGGAGGCCGGACAGACGCCTGTGAGGGATGATATAGTGACTGCTGGAGGCCGGACAGACGCCTGTGAGGGATGATATAGTAACTGCTGGAGGTCAGACAGACGCCTGTGAGGGATGATATAGTGACTGCTGGAGGCCGGACAGACACCTGTGAGGGATGATATAGTGACTGCTGGGGGCCGGACAGACGCCTGTGAGGGATGATATAGTGACTGCTGGAGGCCGGACAGACACCTGTGAGGGATGATATAGTGATTGCTGGAGGCCGGACAGACGCCTGTGAGGGATGATATAGTGACTGCTGCAGGCCGGACAGACACCTGTGAGGGATGATATAGTGATTGCTGGAGGCCGGACAGACACCTGTGAGGGATGATATAGTGACTGCTGGAGGCCGGACAGACACCTGTGAGGGATGATATAGTGATTGCTGGAGGCCGGACAGACGCCTGTGAGGGATGATATAGTGACTGCTGGAGGCCGGACAGACGCCTGTGAGGGATGATATAGTGATTGCTGGAGGCCGGACAGACACCTGTGAGGGATGATATAGTGACTGCTGGAGGCTGGACAGACGCCTGTGAGGGATGATATAGTGACTGCTGGAGGCCGGACAGACACCTGTGAGGGATGATAGAGACTGCTGGAGGCCGGACAGACGCCTGTGAGGTATGATATAGTGACTGCTGGAGGCCGGACAGACGCCTGTGAGGGATGATATAGTGACTGCTGGAGGCCGGACAGACGCCTGTGAGGGATGATATAGTGACTGCTGGAGGCCGGACAGACGCCTGTGAGGGATGATATAGTGACTGCTGGAGGCCGGACAGACGCCTGTGAGGGATGATATAGTGACTGCTGGAGGCCGGACAGACGCCTGTGAGGGATGATAGAGACTGCTGGAGGCCGGACAGACGCCTGTGAGGGATGATATAGTGACTGCTGGAGGCCGGACAGACGCCTGTGAGGGATGATATAGTGAGTGCTGGAGGCCGGACAGACGCCTGTGAGGGATGATATAGTGACTGCTGGGGGCCGGACAGACGCCTGTGAGGGATGATATAGTGACTGCTGGAGGCCGGACAGACGCCTGTGAGGGATGATATAGTGACTGGTGGAGGCCGGACAGACGCCTGTGAGGGATGATATAGTGACTGCTGGAGGCCGGACAGACGCCTGTGAGGGATGATATAGTGACTGCTGGAGGCCGGACAGACGCCTGTGAGGGATGATAGAGACTGCTGGAGGCCGGACAGACGCCTGTGAGGGATGATATAGTGACTGCTGGAGGCCGGACAGACGCCTGTGAGGGATGATATAGTGACTGCTGGAGGCCGGACAGACGCCTGTGAGGGATGATATAGTGACTGCTGGAGGCCGGACAGACGCCTGTGAGGGATGATAGAGACTGCTGGAGGCCGGACAGACGCCTGTGAGGGATGATATAGTGACTGCTGGAGGCCGGACAGACGCCTGTGAGGGATGATATAGTGACTGCTGGAGGCCGGACAGACGCCTGTGAGGGATGATATAGTGACTGCTGGAGGCCGGACAGACGCCTGTGAGGGATGATATAGTGACTGCTGGAGGCCGGACAGACGCCTGTGAGGGATGATATAGTGACTGCTGGAGGCTGGACAGACGCCTGTGAGGGATGATAGAGACTGCTGGAGGCCGGACAGACGCCTGTGAGGGATGATAGAGGCTGCTGGAGACCGGACAGACGCCTGTGAGGGATGATATAGTGACTGCTGGAGGCCGGACAGACGCCTGTGAGGGATGATATAGTGACTGCTGGAGGCCGGACAGACACCTGTGAGGGATGATATAGTGACTGCTGGAGGCCGGACAGACGCTTGTGAGGGATGATATAGTGACTGCTGGAGGCCGGACAGACGCCTGTGAGGGATGATATAGTGACTGCTGGAGGCCGGACAGACGCCTGTGAGGGATGATATAGTGACTGCTGGAGGCCGGACAGACGCCTGTGAGGGATGATATAGTGACTGCTGGAGGCCGGACAGACACCTGTGAGGGATGATATAGTGACTGCTGGAGGCCGGACAGACACTTGTGAGGGATGATATAGTGACTGCTGGAGGCCGGACAGACGCCTGTGAGGGATGATATAGTGACTGCTGGAGGCCGGACAGACGCCTGTGAGGGATGATATAATGACTGCTGGAGGCCGGACAGACGCCTGTGAGGGATGATAGAGACTGCTGGAGGCCGGACAGACGCCTGTGAGGGATGATATAGTGACTGCTGGAGGCCGGACAGACGCCTGTGAGGGATGATAGAGGCTGCTGGAGGCCAGACAGACGCCTGTGAGGGATGATAGAGACTGCTGGAGGCCGGACAGACGCCTGTGAGGGATGATATAGTGACTGCTGGAGGCCGGACAGACGCCTGTGAGGGATGATATAGTGACTGCTGGAGGCCGGACAGACGCCTGTGAGGGATGATATAGTGACTGCTGGAGGCCGGACAGACGCCTGTGAGGGATGATATAGTGACTGCTGGAGGCCGGACAGACGCCTGTGAGGGATGATATAGTGACTGCTGGAGACCGGACAGACGCCTGTGAGGGATGATAGAGGCTGCTGGAGACCGGACAGACGCCTGTGAGGGATGATATAGTGACTGCTGGAGGCCGGACAGACGCCTGTGAGGGATGATATAGTGACTGCTGGAGGCCGGACAGACACCTGTGAGGGATGATATAGTGACTGCTGGAGGCCGGACAGACGCTTGTGAGGGATGATATAGTGACTGCTGGAGGCCGGACAGACGCCTGTGAGGGATGATATAGTGACTGCTGGAGGCCGGACAGACACCTGTGAGGGATGACATAGTGACTGCTGGAGGCCGGACAGACACTTGTGAGGGATGATATAGTGACTGCTGGAGGCCGGACAGACGCCTGTGAGGGATGATATAGTGACTGCTGGAGGCCGGACAGACGCCTGTGAGGGATGATATAGTGACTGCTGGAGGCCGGACAGACGCCTGTGAGGGATGATATAGTGACTGCTGGAGGCCGGACAGACGCCTGTGAGGGATGATAGAGACTGCTGGAGGCCGGTCAGACGCCTGTGAGGGATGATATAGTGACTGCTGGAGGCCGGACAGACGCCTGTGAGGGATGATATAGTGAGTGCTGGAGGCCGGACAGACGCCTGTGAGGGATGATATAGTGACTGCTGGGGGCCGGACAGACGCCTGTGAGGGATGATATAGTGACTGCTGGAGGCCGGACAGACGCCTGTGAGGGATGATATAGTGACTGGTGGAGGCCGGACAGACGCCTGTGAGGGATGATATAGTGACTGCTGGAGGCCGGACAGACGCCTGTGAGGGATGATATAGTGACTGCTGGAGGCCGGACAGACGCCTGTGAGGGATGATAGAGACTGCTGGAGGCCGGACAGACGCCTGTGAGGGATGATATAGTGACTGCTGGAGGCCGGACAGACACCTGTGAGGGATGATAAAGACTGCTGGAGGCCGGACAGACGCCTTTGAGGGATGATATAGTGACTGCTGGAGGCCGGACAGACGCCTGTGAGGGATGATAGAGACTGCTGGAGGACGGACAGACGCCTGTGAGGGATGATATAGTGACTGCTGGAGGCCGGACAGACGCCTGTGAGGGATGATATAGTGACTGCTGGAGGCCGGACAGACGCCTGTGAGGGATGATAAAGACTGCTGGAGGCCGGACAGACGCCTGTGAGGGATGATATAGTGACTGCTGGAGGCCGGACAGACGCCTGTGAGGGATGATATAGAGACTGCTGGAGGCCGGACAGACGCCTGTGAGGGATGATATAGTGACTGCTGGAGGCCGGACACACGCCTGTGAGGGATGATATAGTGACTGCTGGAGGCCGGACAGACGCCTGTGAAGGATGATATAGTGACTGCTGGAGGCCGGACACACGCCTGTGAGGGATGATATAGTGACTGCTGGAGGCCGGACAGACGCCTGTGAGGGATGATATAGTGACTGCTGGAGGCCGGACAGACGCCTGTGAGGGATTATATAGTGACTGCTGGAGGCCGGACAGACGCCTGTGAGGGATGATATAGTGACTGCTGGAGGCCGGACAGACGCCTGTGAGGGATGATATAGAGACTGCTGGAGGCCGGTCAGACGCCTGTGAGGGATGATATAGTGACTGCTGGAGGATGGACAGACGCCTGTGAGGGATGATATAGTGACTGCTGGAGGCCGGACAGACGCCTGTGAGGGATGATATAGTGAGTGCTGGAGGCCGGACAGACGCCTGTGAGGGATGATATAGTGACTGCTGGGGGCCGGACAGACGCCTGTGAGGGATGATATAGTGACTGCTGGAGGCCGGACAGACGCCTGTGAGGGATGATATAGTGACTGGTGGAGGCCGGACAGACGCCTGTGAGGGATGATATAGTGACTGCTGGAGGCCGGACAGACGCCTGTGAGGGATGATATAGTGACTGCTGGAGGCCGGACAGACGCCTGTGAGGGATGATAGAGACTGCTGGAGGCCGGACAGACGCCTGTGAGGGATGATATAGTGACTGCTGGAGGCCGGACAGATGCCTGTGAGGGATGATATAGTGATTGCTGGAGGCCGGACAGACGCCTGTGAGGGATGATATAGTGACTGCTGGAGGCCGGACAGACGCCTGTGAGGGATGATATAGTGAGTGCTGGAGGCCGGACAGACGCCTGTGAGGGATGATATAGTGACTGCTGGGGGCCGGACAGACGCCTGTGAGGGATGATATAGTGACTGCTGGAGGCCGGACAGACGCCTGTGAGGGATGATATAGTGACTGGTGGAGGCCGGACAGACGCCTGTGAGGGATGATATAGTGACTGCTGGAGGCCGGACAGACGCCTGTGAGGGATGATATAGTGACTGCTGGAGGCCGGACAGACGCCTGTGAGGGATGATAGTGACTGCTGGAGGCCGGACAGACACCTGTGAGGGATGATAAAGACTGCTGGAGGCCGGACAGACGCCTTTGAGGGATGATATAGTGACTGCTGGAGGCCGGACAGACGCCTGTGAGGGATGATAGAGACTGCTGGAGGACGGACAGACGCCTGTGAGGGATGATATAGTGACTGCTGGAGGCCGGACAGACGCCTGTGAGGGATGATATAGTGACTGCTGGAGGCCGGACAGACGCCTGTGAGGGATGATAAAGACTGCTGGAGGCCGGACAGACGCCTGTGAGGGATGATATAGTGACTGCTGGAGGCCGGACAGACGCCTGTGAGGGATGATATAGAGACTGCTGGAGGCCGGACAGACGCCTGTGAGGGATGATATAGTGACTGCTGGAGGCCGGACACACGCCTGTGAGGGATGATATAGTGACTGCTGGAGGCCGGACAGACGCCTGTGAGGGATGATATAGTGACTGCTGGAGGCCGGACAGACGCCTGTGAGGGATTATATAGTGACTGCTGGAGGCCGGACAGACGCCTGTGAGGGATGATATAGTGACTGCTGGAGGCCGGACAGACGCCTGTGAGGGATGATATAGAGACTGCTGGAGGCCGGTCAGACGCCTGTGAGGGATGATATAGTGACTGCTGGAGGATGGACAGACGCCTGTGAGGGATGATATAGTGACTGCTGGAGGCCGGACAGACGCCTGTGAGGGATGATATAGTGACTGCTGGAGGCCGGACAGACGCCTGTGAGGGATGATATAGTGACTGCTGGAGGCCGGACAGACGCCTGTGAGGGATGATATAGTGACTGCTGGAGGCCGGACAGACGCCTGTGAGGGATGATAGAGACTGCTTGAGGCCGGACAGACGCCTGTGAGGGATGATATAGTGACTGCTGAAGGCCGGATAGACACCTGTGAGGGATGATATAGTGACTGCTGGAGGCCGGACAGACGCCTGTGAGGGATGATAGAGGCTGCTGGAGGCCGGACAGACGCCTGTGAGGGATGATATAGTGACTGCTGGAGGCCGGACAGACGCCTGTGAGGGATGATATAGAGACTGCTGGAGTCCGGACAGACACCTGTGAGGGATGATATAGTGACTGCTGGAGGCCGGACAGACGCCTGTGAGGGATGATATAGAGACTGCTGGAGGCCGGACAGACGCCTGTGAGGGATGATATAATGACTGCTGGAGGCCGGACAGACGCCTGTGAGGGATGATATAGAGACTGCTGGAGGCCGGACAGACGCCTGTGAGGGATGATATAGTGACTGCTGGAGGCCGGACAGACGCCTGTGAGGAATGATATAGTGACTGCTGGAGGCCGGACAGACACCTGTGAGGGATGATATAGTGACTGCTGGAGGCCGTACAGACGCCTGTGAGGGATGATATAGTGACTGCTGGAGGCCGGACAGACGCCTGAGAGGAATGATATAGTGACTGCTGGAGGCCGGACAGACGCCTGTGAGGGATGATATAGTGACTGCTGGAGGCCGGACAGACGCCTGTGAGGGATGATATAGTGACTGCTGGAGGCCGGACAGACGCCTGTGAGGGATGATATAGTGACTGCTGGAGGCCGGACAGACGCCTGTGAGGGATGATAGAGACTGCTGGAGGCCGGACAGACGCCTGTGAGGGGAGATATAGTGACTGCTGGAGACCGGACAGACGCCTGTGAGGGATGATAGTGACTGCTGGAGGCCGGACAGACGCCTGTGAGGGATGATATAGTGACTGCTGGAGGCCGGACAGACGCCTGTGAGGGATGATATAGTGACTGCTGGAGGCCGGACAGACGCCTGTGAGGGATGATATAGTAACTGCTGGAGGCCGGACAGACGCCTGAGAGGAATGATATAGTGACTGCTGGAGGCCGGACAGACGCCTGTGAGGGATGATATAGAGACTGCTGGAGGCCGGACAGACGCCTGTGAGGGATGATATAGTGACTGCTGGAGGCCGGACAGACGCCTGTGAGGGATGATATAGTGACTGCTGGAGGCCGGACAGACGCCTGTGAGGGATGATAGAGACTGCTGGAGGCCGGACAGACGCCTGTGAGGGGAGATATAGTGACTGCTGGAGACCGGACAGACGCCTGTGAGGGATGATAGTGACTGCTGGAGGCCGGACAGACGCCTGTGAGGGATGATATAGTGACTGCTGGAGGCCGGACAGACGCCTGTGAGGGATGATATAGTGACTGCTGGAGGCCGGACAGACGCCTGTGAGGGATGATATAGTGACTGCTGGAGGCCGGACAGACGCCTGAGAGGAATGATATAGTGACTGCTGGAGGCCGGACAGACGCCTGTGAGGGATGATATAGTGACTGCTGGAGGATGGACAGACGCCTGTGAGGGATGATAGAGTGACTGCTAGAGGCCGGACAGACGCCTGTGAGGGATGATATAGTGACTGCTGGAGGCCGGACAGACGCCTGTGAGGGATGATAGAGGCTTCTGGAGGCCGGACAGACGCCTGTGAGGGATGATAGAGACTGCTGGAGGCCGGACAGACGCCTGTGAGGGATGATATAGTGACTGCTGGAGGCCGGACAGACGCCTGTGAGGGATGATATAGTGACTGCTGGAGGCCGGACAGACGCCTGTGAGGGATGATAGAGGCTGCTGGAGGCCGGACAGACGCCTGTGAGGGATGATATAGTGACTGCTGGAGGCCGGAGAGACGCCTGTGAGGGATGATATAGTGACTGCTGGAGGCCGGACAGACGCCTGTGAGGGATGATATAGTGACTGCTGGAGGCCGGACAGACGCCTGTGAGGGATGATAGAGACTGCTGGAGGCCGGACAGACGCCTGTGAGGGATGATATAGTGACTGCTGGAGGCCGCACAGACGCCTGTGAGGGATGATATAGTGACTGCTGGAGGCCGGACAGACGCCTGTGAGGGATGATATAGTGACTGCTGGGGGCCGGACAGACGCCTGTGAGGGATGATATAGTGACTGCTGGAGGCCGGACAGACGCCTGTGAGGGATGATATAGTGACTGCTGGAGGCCGGACAGACGCCTGTGAGGGATGATATAGTGACTGGTGGAGGCCGGACAGACGCCTGTGAGGGATGATATAGTGACTGCTGGAGGCCGGACAGACGCCTGTGAGGGATGATATAGTGACTGCTGGAGGCCGGACAGACGCCTGTGAGGGATGATATAGTGACTGCTGGAGGCCGGACAGACACCTGTGAGGGATGATATAGTGACTGCTGGAGGCCGGACAGACGCCTGTGAGGGATGATATAGTGACTGCTGGAGGCCGGACAGACGCCTGTGAGGGATGATATAGTGACTGCTGGAGGCCGGACAGACGCCTGTGAGGGATGATAGAGACTGCTGGAGGCCGGACAGACACCTGTGAGTGATGATATAGTGACTGCTGGAGGCCGGACAGACGCCTGTGAGGGATGATATAGTGACTGCTGGAGACCGGACAGACGCCTGTGAGGGATGATATAGTAACTGCTGGAGGCCGGACAGACGCCTGTGAGGGATGATATAGTGACTGCTGGAGGCCGGACAGACACCTGTGAGGGATGATATAGTGACTGCTGGAGGATGGACAGACGCCTGTGAGGGATGATATAGTAACTGCTGGAGGCCGGACAGACGCCTGTGAGGGATGATATAGAGACTGCTGGAGGCCGGACAGACGCCTGTGAGGGATGATAGAGATTGCTGGAGGCCGGACAGACGCCTGTGAGGGATGATATAGTGACTGCTGGAGGCCGGACAGACGCCTGTGAGGGATGATATAGTGACTGGTGGAGGCCGGACAGACGCCTGTGAGGGATGATATAGTGACTGCTGGAGGCCAGACAGACGCCTGTGAGGGATGATATAGTGACTGCTGGAGGCCGGACAGACGCCTGTGAGGGATGATAGAGACTGCTGGAGGCCGGACAGACGCCTGTGAGGGATGATATAGTGACTGCTGGAGGCCGGACAGACACCTGTGAGGGATGATAAAGACTGCTGGAGGCCGGACAGACGCCTTTGAGGGATGATATAGTGACTGCTGGAGGCCGGACAGACGCCTGTGAGGGATGATAGAGACTGCTGGAGGACGGACAGACGCCTGTGAGGGATGATATAGTGACTGCTGGAGGCCGGACAGACGCCTGTGAGGGATGATATAGTGACTGCTGGAGGCCGGACAGACGCCTGTGAGGGATGATATAGAGACTGCTGGAGGCCGGACAGACGCCTGTGAGGGATGATATAGTGACTGCTGGAGGCCGGACACACGCCTGTGAGGGATGATATAGTGACTGCTGGAGGCCGGACAGACGCCTGTGAGGGATGATATAGTGACTGCTGGAGGCCGGACACACGCCTGTGAGGGATGATATAGTGACTGCTGGAGGCCGGACAGACGCCTGTGAGGGATGATATAGTGACTGCTGGAGGCCGGACAGACGCCTGTGAGGGATTATATAGTGACTGCTGGAGGCCGGACAGACGCCTGTGAGGGATGATATAGTGACTGCTGGAGGCCGGACAGACGCCTGTGAGGGATGATATAGAGACTGCTGGAGGCCGGACAGACGCCTGTGAGGGATGATATAGTGACTGCTGGAGGCCGGACATACGGCTGTGAGGGATGATAGAGACTGCTGGAGGCCGGTCAGACGCCTGTGAGGGATGATATAGTGACTGCTGGAGGATGGACAGACGCCTGTGAGGGATGATATAGTGACTGCTGGAGGCCGGACAGACGCCTGTGAGGGATGATATAGTGACTGCTGGAGGCCGGACAGACGCCTGTGAGGGATGATATAGTGACTGCTGGAGGCCGGACAGACGCCTGTGAGGGATGATATAGTGACTGCTGGAGGCCGGACAGACGCCTGTGAGGGATGATAGAGACTGCTTGAGGCCGGACAGACGCCTGTGAGGGATGATATAGTGACTGCTGAAGGCCGGATAGACACCTGTGAGGGATGATATAGTGACTGCTGGAGGCCGGACAGACGCCTGTGAGGGATGATAGAGGCTGCTGGAGGCCGGACAGACGCCTGTGAGGGATGATATAGTGACTGCTGGAGGCCGGACAGACGCCTGTGAGGGATGATATAGAGACTGCTGGAGTCCGGACAGACACCTGTGAGGGATGATATAGTGACTGCTGGAGGCCGGACAGACGCCTGTGAGGGATGATATAGAGACTGCTGGAGGCCGGACAGACGCCTGTGAGGGATGATATAATGACTGCTGGAGGCCGGACAGACGCCTGTGAGGGATGATATAGAGACTGCTGGAGGCCGGACAGACGCCTGTGAGGGATGATATAGTGACTGCTGGAGGCCGGACAGACGCCTGTGAGGAATGATATAGTGACTGCTGGAGGCCGGACAGACACCTGTGAGGGATGATATAGTGACTGCTGGAGGCCGTACAGACGCCTGTGAGGGATGATATAGTGACTGCTGGAGGCCGGACAGACGCCTGAGAGGAATGATATAGTGACTGCTGGAGGCCGGACAGACACCTGAGAGGAATGATATAGTGACTGCTGGAGGCCGGACAGACGCCTGTGAGGGATGATATAGAGACTGCTGGAGGCCGGACAGACACCTGTGAGGTATGATATAGTGACTGCTGGAGGCCGGACAGACGCCTGTGAGGGATGATATAGTGACTGCTGGAGGCCGGACAGACGCCTGTGAGGGATGATATAGTGACTGCTGGAGGCCGGACAGACGCCTGTGAGGGATGATATAGTGACTGCTGGAGGCCGGACAGACGCCTGTGAGGGATGATATAGGGACTTCTGGAGGCCGGACAGACGCCTGTGAGGGATGATATAGTGACTGCTGGAGGCCGGACAGACGCCTGTGAGGGGAGATATAGTGACTGCTGGAGACCGGACAGACGCCTGTGAGGGATGATAGTGACTGCTGGAGGCCGGACAGACGCCTGTGAGGGATGATATAGTGACTGCTGGAGGCCGGACAGACGCCTGTGAGGGATGATATAGTGACTGCTGGAGGCCGGACAGACGCCTGTGAGGGATGATATAGTGACTGCTGGAGGCCGGACAGACGCCTGAGAGGAATGATATAGTGACTGCTGGAGGCCGGACAGACGCCTGTGAGGGATGATATAGTGACTGCTGGAGGATGGACAGACGCCTGTGAGGGATGATATAGTGACTGCTGGAGGCCGGACAGACGCCTGTGAGGGATGATATAGTGACTGCTGGAGGCCGGACAGACGCCTGTGAGGGATGATAGAGGCTTCTGGAGGCCGGACAGACGCCTGTGAGGGATGATAGAGACTGCTGGAGGCCGGACAGACGCCTGTGAGGGATGATATAGTGACTGCTGGAGGCCGGACAGACGCCTGTGAGGGATGATATAGTGACTGCTGGAGGCCGGACAGACGCCTGTGAGGGATGATAGAGGCTTCTGGAGGCCGGACAGACGCCTGTGAGGGATGATATAGTGACTGCTGGAGGCCGGAGAGACGCCTGTGAGGGATGATATAGTGACTGCTGGAGGCCGGACAGACGCCTGTGAGGGATGATATAGTGACTGCTGGAGGCCGGACAGACGCCTGTGAGGGATGATAGAGACTGCTGGAGGCCGGACAGACGCCTGTGAGGGATGATATAGTGACTGCTGGAGGCCGGACAGACGCCTGTGAGGGATGATATAGTGACTGCTGGAGGCCGGACAGACGCCTGTGAGGGATGATATAGTGACTGGTGGAGGCCGGACAGACGCCTGTGAGGGATGATATAGTGACTGCTGGAGGCCGGACAGACGCCTGTGAGGGATGATATAGTGACTGCTGGAGGCCGGACAGACGCCTGTGAGGGATGATATAGTGACTGCTGGAGGCCGGACAGACACCTGTGAGGGATGATATAGTGACTGCTGGAGGCCGGACAGACGCCTGTGAGGGATGATATAGTGACTGCTGGAGGCCGGACAGACGCCTGTGAGGGATGATATAGAGACTGCTGGAGGCCGGACAGACGCCTGTGAGGGATGATAGAGACTGCTGGAGGCCGGACAGACGCCTGTGAGGGATGATATAGTGACTGCTGGAGGCCGGATAGACACCTGTGAGTGATGATATAGTGACTGCTGGAGGCCGGACAGACGCCTGTGAGGGATGATATAGTGACTGCTGGAGACCGGACAGACGCCTGTGAGGGATGATATAGTAACTGCTGGAGGCCGGACAGACGCCTGTGAGGGATGATATAGTGACTGCTGGAGGCCGGACAGACGCCAGTGAGGGATGATATAGTGACTGCTGGAGGCCGGACAGACGCCTGTGAGGGATGATATAGTGACTGCTGGAGGCCGGACAGACGCCTGTGAGGGATGATATAGTGACTGCTGGAGGCCGGACAGACGCCAGTGAGGGATGATATAGTGACTGCTGGAGGCCGGACAGACGCCTGTGAGGGATGATATAGTGACTGCTGGAGGCCGGACAGACACCTGTGAGGGATGATATAGTGACTGCTGGAGGATGGACAGACGCCTGTGAGGGATGATATAGTAACTGCTGGAGGCCGGACAGACGCCTGTGAGGGATGATATAGTGACTGCTGGAGGCCGGACAGACGCCTGTGAGGGATGATATAGTGACTGCTGGAGGCCGGACAGACGCCTGTGAGGGATGATATAGTGACTGCTGGAGGATGGACAGACGCCTGTGAGGGATGATATAGTAACTGCTGGAGGCCGGACAGACGCCTGTGAGGGATGATATAGTGACTGCTGGAGGCCGGACAGACGCCTGTGAGGGATGATATAGTGACTGCTGGAGACCGGACAGACGCCTGTGAGGGATGATATAGTGACTGCTGGAGACCGGACAGACGCCTGTGAGGGATGATATAGTAACTGCTGGAGGCCGGACAGACGCCTGTGAGGGATGATATAGTGACTGCTGGAGGCCGGACAGACACCTGTGAGGGATGATATAGTGACTGCTGGAGGATGGACAGACGCCTGTGAGGGATGATATAGTAACTGCTGGAGGCCGGACAGACGCCTGTGAGGGATGATATAGTGACTGCTGGAGGCCGGACAGACGCCTGTGAGGGATGATATAGTGACTGCTGGAGGCCGGACAGACGCCTGTGAGGGATGATATAGTGACTGCTGGAGGATGGACAGACGCCTATGAGGGATGATATAGTGACTGCTGGAGGCCGGACAGACGCCTGTGAGGGATGATATAGTGACTGCTGGAGGCCGGACAGACGCCTGTGAGGGATGATAGAGGCTTCTGGAGGCCGGACAGACGCCTGTGAGGGATGATAGAGACTGCTGGAGGCCGGACAGACGCCTGTGAGGGATGATATAGTGACTGCTGGAGGCCTGACAGACGCCTGTGAGGGATGATATAGTGACTGCTGGAGGCCGGACAGACGCCTGTGAGGGATGATATAGTGACTGCTGGAGGCCGGACAGACGCCTGTAAGGGATGATATAGTGACTGCTGGAGGCCGGACAGACGCCTGTGAGGGATGATAGAGGCTGCTGGAGGCCGGACAGACGCCTGTGAGGGATGATATAGTGACTGCTGGAGGCCGGACAGACGCCTGTGAGTTATGATATAGTGACTGCTGGAGGCCGGACAGACGCCTGTGAGGGATGATATAGTGACTGCTGGAGGCCGGACAGACGCCTGTGAGGGATGATAGAGACTGCTGGAGGCCGGACAGACGCCTGTGAGGGATGATATAGTGACTGCTGGAGGCCGGACAGACGCCTGTGAGGGATGATATAGTGACTGCTGGAGGCCGGACAGACGCCTGTGAGGGATGATATAGTGACTGCTGGGGGCCGGACAGACGCCTGTGAGGGATGATATAGTGACTGCTGGAGGCCGGACAGACGCCTATGAGGGATGATATAGTGACTGCTGGAGGCCGGACAGACACCTGTGAGGGATGATATAGTGACTGGCGGAGGCCGGACAGACGCCTGTGAGGGATGATATAGTGACTGCTGGAGGCCGGACAGACGCCTGTGAGGGATGATATAGTGACTGCTGGAGGCCGGACAGACGCCTGTGAGGGATGATATAGTGACTGCTGGAGGCCGGACAGACGCCTGTGAGGTATGATATAGTGACTGCTGGAGGCCGGACAGATGCCTGTGAGGGATGATATAGTGACTGCTGGAGGCCGGACAGACGCCTGTGAGGGATGATATAGTGACTGCTGGAGGCCGGACATACGCCTGTGAGGGATGATAGAGACTGCTGGAGGCCGGACAGACGCCTGTGAGGGATGATATAGTGACTGCTGGAGGCCGGATAGACACCTGTGAGGGATGATAGAGACTGCTGGAGGCCGGACAGACGCCTGTGAGGGATGATATAGTGACTGCTGGAGGCCGGACAGACGCCTGTGAGGGATCATAGAGACTGCTGGAGGCCGGACAGACGCCTGTGAGGGATGATATAGTGACTGCTGGAGGCCGGACAGACGCCTGTGAGGGATGATATAGTGACTGCTGAAGGCCGGACAGACGCCTGTGAGGGATGATATAGTGACTGCTGGAGGCCGGACAGACGCCTGTGAGGGATGATATAGTGACTGCTGGAGGCCGGACAGACGCCTGTGAGGGATGATATAGTGACTGCTGGAGGCTGGACAGACGCCTGTGAGGGATGATATAGTGACTGCTGAAGGCCGGACAGACGCCTGTGAGGGATGATATAGTGACTGCTGGAGGCCGGACAGACGCCTGTGAGGGATGATAGAGACTGCTTGAGGCCGGACAGACGCCTGTGAGGGATGATATAGTGACTGCTGAAGGCCGGATAGACACCTGTGAGGGATGATATAGTGACTGCTGGAGGCCGGACAGACGCCTGTGAGGGATGATAGAGGCTGCTGGAGGCCGGACAGACGCCTGTGAGGGATGATATAATGACTGCTGGAGGCCGGACAGACGCCTGTGAGGGATGATATAGAGACTGCTGGAGTCCGGACAGACACCTGTGAGGGATGATATAGTGACTGCTGGAGGCCGGACAGACGCCTGTGAGGGATGATATAGAGACTGCTGGAGGCCGGACAGACGCCTGTGAGGGATGATATAGTGACTGCTGGAGACCGGACAGACGCCTGTGAGGGATGATATAGTGACTGCTGGAGGATGGACAGACGCCTGTGAGGGATGATATAGTGACTGCTGGAGGATGGACAGACGCCTGTGAGGGATGATATAGTGACTGCTGTAGGCCGGACAGACGCCTGTGAGGGATGATATAGTGACTGCTGGAGGCCGGACAGACGCCTGTGAGGGATGATATAGTGACTGCTGGAGGATGGACAGACGCCTGTGAGGGATGATATAGTGACTGCTGGAGGATGGACAGACGCCTGTGAGGGATGATATAGTGACTGCTGTAGGCCGGACAGACGCCTGTGAGGGATGATATAGTGACTGCTGGAGGCCGGACAGACGCCTGTGAGGGATGATATAGTGACTGCTGGAGGCCGGACAGACGCCTGTGAGGGATGATATAGTGACTGCTGGAGGCCGGACAGACGCCTGTGAGGGATGATAGAGACTGCTTGAGGCCGGACAGACGCCTGTGAGGGATGATATAGTGACTGCTGAAGGCCGGATAGACACCTGTGAGGGATGATATAGTGACTGCTGGGGGCCGGACAGACGCCTGTGAGGGATGATATAGTGACTGCTGGAGGCCGGACAGACGCCTGTGAGGGATGATATAGTGACTGCTGGAGGCCGGACAGACGCCTGTGAGGGATGATATAGTGACTGCTGGAGGCCGGACAGACGCCTGTGAGGGATGATATAGTGACTGCTGGAGGCCGGACAGACGCCTGTGAGGTATGATATAGTGACTGCTGGAGGCCGGACAGACGCCTGTGAGGGATGATATAGTGACTGCTGGAGGCCGGACAGACGCCTGTGAGGGATGATATAGTGACTGCTGGAGGCCGGACAGACGCCTGTGAGGGATGATAGAGACTGCTGGAGGCCGGACAGACGCCTGTGAGGGATGATATAGTGACTGCTGGAGGCCGGACAGACGCCTGTGAGGGATGATAGAGACTGCTGGAGGCCGGACAGACGCCTGTGAGGGATGATATAGTGACTGCTGGAGGCCGGATAGACACCTGTGAGGGATGATATAGTGACTGCTGATGGCCGGACAGACGCCTGTGAGGTATGATATAGTGACTGCTGGAGGCCGGACAGACGCCTGTGAGGGATGATATAGTGACTGCTGGAGGCCGGACAGACGCCTGTGAGGGATGATATAGTGACTGCTGGAGGCCGGACAGACGCCTGTGAGGGAAGATAGAGACTGCTGGAGGCCGGACAGACGCCTGTGAGGGATGATATAGTGACTGCTGGAGGCCGGACAGACGCCTGTGAGGGATGATAGAGACTGCTGGAGGCCGGACAGACGCCTGTGAGGGATGATATAGTGACTGCTGGAGGCCGGACAGACGCCTGTGAGGGATGATATAGTGACTGCTGATGGCCGGACAGACGCCTGTGAGGGATGATATAGTGACTGCTGGAGACCGGACAGACGCCTGTGAGGGATGATATAGTAACTGCTGGAGGCCGGACAGACGCCTGTGAGGGATGATATAGTAACTGCTGGAGGCCGGACAGACGCCTGTGAGGGATGATATAGTGACTGCTGGAGGATGGACAGACGCCTGTGAGGGATGATATAGTGACTGCTGGAGGCCGGACAGACGCCTGTGAGGGATGATATAGTGACTGCTGGAGGCTGGACAGACGCCTGTGAGGGATGATATAGTGACTGCTGAAGGCCGGACAGACGCCTGTGAGGGATGATATAGTGACTGCTGGAGGCCGGACAGACGCCTGTGAGGGATGATAGAGACTGCTTGAGGCCGGACAGACGCCTGTGAGGGATGATATAGTGACTGCTGGAGGCCGGACAGACGCCTGTGAGGGATGATAGAGACTGCTTGAGGCCGGACAGACGCCTGTGAGGGATGATATAGTGACTGCTGGAGGCCGGATAGACACCTGTGAGGGATGATATAGTGACTGCTGGAGGCCGGACAGACGCCTGTGAGGGATGATAGAGGCTGCTGGAGGCCAGACAGACGCCTGTGAGGGATGATATAGTGACTGCTGGAGGCCGTACAGACGCCTGTGAGGGATGATATAGAGACTGCTGAAGTCCGGACAGACACCTGTGAGGGATGATATAGTGACTGCTGGAGGCCGGACAGACGCCTGTGAGGGATGATATAGAGACTGCTGGAGGCCGGTCAGACGCCTGTGAGGGATGATATAGTGACTGCTGGAGGATGGACAGACGCCTGGGAGGGATGATATAGTGACTGCTGGAGGCCTGACAGACGCCTGTGAGGGATGATATAGTGACTGCTGGAGGCCGGACAGACGCCTGTGAGGGATGATATAGTGACTGCTGGAGGCCGGACAGACGCCTGTGAGGGATGATATAGTGACTGCTGGAGGCCGGACAGACGCCTGTGAGGGATGATAGAGACTGCTTGAGGCCGGACAGACGCCTGTGAGGGATGATATAGTGACTGCTGAAGGCCGGATAGACACCTGTGAGGGATGATATAGTGACTGCTGGAGGCCGGACAGACGCCTGTGAGGGATGATAGAGGCTGCTGGAGGCCGGACAGACGCCTGTGAGGGATGATATAGTGACTGCTGGAGGCCGGACAGACGCCTGTGAGGGATGATATAGAGACTGCTGGAGTCCGGACAGACACCTGTGAGGGATGATATAGTGACTGCTGGAGGCCAGACAGACGCCTGTGAGGGATGATATAGAGACTGCTGGAGGCCGGACAGACGCCTGTGAGGGATGATATAATGACTGCTGGAGGCCGGACAGACGCCTGTGAGGGATGATATAGAGACTGCTGGAGGCCGGACAGACGCCTGAGAGGAATGATATAGTGACTGCTGGAGGCCGGACAGACGCCTGAGAGGAATGATATAGTGACTGCTGGAGGCCGGACAGACACCTGTGAGGGATGATATAGTGACTGCTGGAGGCCGGACAGACATCTGTGAGGGATGATATAGTGACTGCTGGAGGCCGGACAGACGCCTGAGAGGAATGATATAGTGACTGCTGGAGGCCGGACAGACACCTGAGAGGAATGATATAGTGACTGCTGGAGGCCGGACAGACGCCTGTGAGGGATGATATAGTGACTGCTGGAGGCCGGACAGACGCCTGTGAGGGATGA
The DNA here is from genome assembly GCF_048569485.1 of Anomaloglossus baeobatrachus. Taxonomy (NCBI): domain Eukaryota; kingdom Metazoa; phylum Chordata; class Amphibia; order Anura; family Aromobatidae; genus Anomaloglossus; species Anomaloglossus baeobatrachus. Next base: position 309,458,311 of record NC_134359.1, on the reverse strand, counting down.
TAGAGACTGCTGGAGGCCGGACAGACGCCTGTGAGGGGAGATATAGTGACTGCTGGAGACCGGACAGACGCCTGTGAGGGATGATAGTGACTGCTGGAGGCCGGACAGACGCCTGTGAGGGATGATATAGTGACTGCTGGAGGCCGGACAGACGCCTGTGAGGGATGATATAGTGACTGCTGGAGGCCGGACAGACGCCTGTGAGGGATGATATAGTGACTGCTGGAGGCCGGACAGACGCCTGAGAGGAATGATATAGTGACTGCTGGAGGCCGGACAGACGCCTGTGAGGGATGATATAGTGACTGCTGGAGGATGGACAGACGCCTGTGAGGGATGATAGAGTGACTGCTAGAGGCCGGACAGACGCCTGTGAGGGATGATATAGTGACTGCTGGAGGCCGGACAGACGCCTGTGAGGGATGATAGAGGCTTCTGGAGGCCGGACAGACGCCTGTGAGGGATGATATAGAGACTGCTGGAGGCCGGACAGACGACTGTGAGGGATGATATAGTGACTGCTGGAGGCCGGACAGACGCCTGTGAGGGATGATAGAGGCTGCTGGAGGCCGGACAGACGCCTGTGAGGGATGATATAGTGACTGCTGGAGACCGGAGAGACGCCTGTGAGGGATGATATAGTGACTGCTGGAGGCCGGACAGACGCCTGTGAGGGATGATATAGTGACTGCTGGAGGCCGGACAGACGCCTGTGAGGGATGATAGAGACTGCTGGAGGCCGGACAGACGCCTGTGAGGGATGATATAGTGACTGCTGGAGGCCGCACAGACGCCTGTGAGGGATGATATAGTGACTGCTGGAGGCCGGACAGACGCCTGTGAGGGATGATATAGTGACTGCTGGGGGCCGGACAGACGCCTGTGAGGGATGATATAGTGACTGCTGGAGGCCGGACAGACGCCTGTGAGGGATGATATAGTGACTGCTGGAGGCCGGACAGACACCTGTGAGGGATGATATAGTGACTGGTGGAGGCCGGACAGACGCCTGTGAGGGATGATATAGTGACTGCTGGAGGCCGGACAGACGCCTGTGAGGGATGATATAGTGACTGCTGGAGGCCGGACAGACGCCTGTGAGGGATGATATAGTGACTGCTGGAGGCCGGACAGACGCCTGTGAGGTATGATATAGTGACTGCTGGAGGCCGGACAGACGCCTGTGAGGGATGATATAGTGACTGCTGGAGGCCGGACAGACGCCTGTGAGGGATGATATAGTGACTGCTGGAGGCCGGACAGACGCCTGTGAGGGATGATAGAGACTGCTGGAGGCCGGACAGACGCCTGTGAGGGATGATATAGTGACTGCTGGAGGCCGGACAGACGCCTGTGAGGGATGATAGAGACTGCTGGAGGCCGGACAGACGCCTGTGAGGGATGATATAGTGACTGCTGGAGGCCGGATAGACACCTGTGAGTGATGATATAGTGACTGCTGATGGCCGGACAGACGCCTGTGAGGGATGATATAGTGACTGCTGGAGACCGGACAGACGCCTGTGAGGGATGATATAGTAACTGCTGGAGGCCGGACAGACGCCTGTGAGGGATGATATAGTGACTGCTGGAGGATGGACAGACGCCTGTGAGGGATGATATAGTAACTGCTGGAGGCCGGACAGACGCCTGTGAGGGATGATATAGTGACTGCTGGAGGATGGACAGACGCCTGTGAGGGATGATATAGTGACTGCTGGAGGCCGGACAGACGTCTGTGAGGGATGATATAGTGACTGCTGGAGGCCGGACAGACGCCTGTGAGGGATGATAGAGGCTTCTGGAGGCCGGACAGACGCCTGTGAGGGATGATAGAGACTGCTGGAGGCCGGACAGACGCCTGTGAGGGATGATATAGTGACTGCTGGAGGCCGGACAGACGCCTGTAAGGGATGATATAGTGACTGCTGGAGGCCGGACAGACGCCTGTGAGGGATGATAGAGGCTGCTGGAGGCCGGACAGACGCCTGTGAGGGATGATATAGTGACTGCTGGAGGCCGGACAGACGCCTGTGAGTTATGATATAGTGACTGCTGGAGGCCGGACAGACGCCTGTGAGGGATGATATAGTGACTGCTGGAGGCCGGACAGACGCCTGTGAGGGATGATAGAGACTGCTGGAGGCCGGACAGACGCCTGTGAGGGATGATATAGTGACTGCTGGAGGCCGGACAGACGCCTGTGAGGGATGATATAGTGACTGCTGGAGGCCGGACAGACGCCTGTGAGGGATGATATAGTGACTGCTGGGGGCCGGACAGACGCCTGTGAGGGATGATATAGTGACTGCTGGAGGCCGGACAGACGCCTATGAGGGATGATATAGTGACTGCTGGAGGCCGGACAGACACCTGTGAGGGATGATATAGTGACTGGCGGAGGCCGGACAGACGCCTGTGAGGGATGATATAGTGACTGCTGGAGGCCGGACAGACGCCTGTGAGGGATGATATAGTGACTGCTGGAGGCCGGACAGACGCCTGTGAGGGATGATATAGTGACTGCTGGAGGCCGGACAGACGCCTGTGAGGTATGATATAGTGACTGCTGGAGGCCGGACAGATGCCTGTGAGGGATGATATAGTGACTGCTGGAGGCCGGACAGACGCCTGTGAGGGATGATATAGTGACTGCTGGAGGCCGGACATACGCCTGTGAGGGATGATAGAGACTGCTGGAGGCCGGACAGACGCCTGTGAGGGATGATATAGTGACTGCTGGAGGCCGGATAGACACCTGTGAGGGATGATAGAGACTGCTGGAGGCCGGACAGACGCCTGTGAGGGATGATATAGTGACTGCTGGAGGCCGGACAGACGCCTGTGAGGGATGATAGAGACTGCTGGAGGCCGGACAGACGCCTGTGAGGGATGATATAGTGACTGCTGGAGGCCGGACAGACGCCTGTGAGGGATGATATAGTGACTGCTGGAGGCCGGACAGACGCCTGTGAGGGATGATATAGTGACTGCTGGAGGCCGGACAGACGCCTGTGAGGGATGATATAGTGACTGCTGGAGGCTGGACAGACGCCTGTGAGGGATGATATAGTGACTGCTGAAGGCCGGACAGACGCCTGTGAGGGATGATATAGTGACTGCTGGAGGCCGGACAGACGCCTGTGAGGGATGATATAGAGACTGCTGGAGGCCGGACAGACGCCTGTGAGGGATGATAGAGACTGCTTGAGGCCGGACAGACGCCTGTGAGGGATGATATAGTGACTGCTGAAGGCCGGATAGACACCTGTGAGGGATGATATAGTGACTGCTGGAGGCCGGACAGACGCCTGTGAGGGATGATAGAGGCTGCTGGAGGCCGGACAGACGCCTGTGAGGGATGATATAGTGACTGCTGGAGGCCGGACAGACGCCTGTGAGGGATGATATAGAGACTGCTGGAGTCCGGACAGACACCTGTGAGGGATGATATAGTGACTGCTGGAGGCCGGACAGACGCCTGTGAGGGATGATATAGTGACTGCTGGAGGCCGGACAGACGCCTGTGAGGGATGATATAGAGACTGCTGGAGGCCGGACAGACGCCTGTGAGGGATGATATAATGACTGCTGGAGGCCGGACAGACGCCTGTGAGGGATGATATAGAGACTGCTGGAGGCCGGACAGACGCCTGAGAGGAATGATATAGTGACTGCTGGAGGCCGGACAGACGCCTGAGAGGAATGATATAGTGACTGCTGGAGGCCGGACAGACACCTGTGAGGGATGATATAGTGACTGCTGGAGGCCGGACAGACGCCTGTGAGGGATGATAGAGACTGCTGGAGGCCGGACAGACGCCTGTGAGGGGTGATATAGTGACTGCTGGAGACCGGACAGACGCCTGTGAGGGATGATAGTGACTGCTGGAGGCCGGACAGACGCCTGTGAGGGATGATATAGTGACTGCTGGAGGCCGGACAGACGCCTGTGAGGGATGATATAGTGACTGCTGGAGGCCGGACAGACGCCTGTGAGGGATGATATAGTGACTGCTGGAGGCCGGACAGACGCCTGAGAGGAATGATATAGTGACTGCTGGAGGCCGGACAGACGCCTGTGAGGGATGATATAGTGACTGCTGGAGGCCGGACAGACGCCTGTGAGGGATGATAGAGTGACTGCTAGAGGCCGGACAGACGCCTGTGAGGGATGATATAGTGACTGCTGGAGGCCGGACAGACGCCTGTGAGGGATGATAGAGGCTTCTGGAGGCCGGACAGACGCCTGTGAGGGATGATAGAGACTGCTGGAGGCCGGACAGACGCCTGTGAGGGATGATATAGTGACTGCTGGAGGCCGGACAGACGCCTGTGAGGGATGATATAGTGACTGCTGGAGGCCGGACAGACGCCTGTGAGGGATGATAGAGGCTGCTGGAGGCCGGACAGACGCCTGTGAGGGATGATATAGTGACTGCTGGAGGCCGGAGAGACGCCTGTGAGGGATGATATAGTGACTGCTGGAGGCCGGACAGACGCCTGTGAGGGATGATATAGTGACTGCTGGAGGCCGGACAGACGCCTGTGAGGGATGATAGAGACTGCTGTAGGCCGGACAGACGCCTGTGAGGGATGATATAGTGACTGCTGGAGGCCGGACAGACGCCTGTGAGGGATGATATAGTGACTGCTGGAGGCCGGACAGACGCCTGTGAGGGATGATATAGTGACTGCTGGGGGCCGGACAGACGCCTGTGAGGGATGATATAGTGACTGCTGGAGGCCGGACAGACGCCTGTGAGGGATGATATAGTGACTGCTGGAGGCCGGACAGACACCTGTGAGGGATGATATAGTGACTGGTGGAGGCCGGACAGACGCCTGTGAGGGATGATATAGTGACTGCTGGAGGCCAGACAGACGCCTGTGAGGGATGATATAGTGACTGCTGGAGGCCGGACAGACGCCTGTGAGGGATGATATAGGGACTTCTGGAGGCCGGACAGACGCCTGTGAGGGATGATATAGTGACTGCTGGAGGCCGGACAGACGCCTGTGAGGGATGATATAGTGATTGCTGGAGGCCGGACAGATGCCTGTGAGGGATGATATAGTGACTGCTGGAGGCCGGACAGACGCCTGTGAGGTATGATATAGTGACTGCTGGAGGCCGGACAGACGCCTGTGAGGGATGATATAGTGACTGCTGGAGGCTGGACAGACGCCTGTGAGGGATGATATAGTGACTGCTGGAGGCCGGACAGACGCCTGTGAGGGATGATAGAGACTGCTGGAGGCCGGACAGACGCCTGTGAGGGATGATATAGTGACTGCTGGAGGCCGGATAGACACCTGTGAGTGATGATATAGTGACTGCTGGAGGCCGGACAGACGCCTGTGAGGGATGATATAGTGACTGCTGATGGCCGGACAGACGCCTGTGAGGGATGATATAGTGACTGCTGGAGACCGGACAGACGCCTGTGAGGGATGATATAGTAACTGCTGGAGGCCGGACAGACGCCTGTGAGGGATGATATAGTGACTGCTGGAGGATGGACAGACGCCTGTGAGGGATGATATAGTGACTGCTGGAGGCCGGACAGACGCCTGTGAGGGATGATATAGTGACTGCTGGAGGCCGGACAGACGCCTGTGAGGGATGATAGAGGCTTCTGGAGGCCGGACAGACGCCTGTGAGGGATGATAGAGACTGCTGGAAGCCGGACAGACGCCTGTGAGGGATGATATAGTGACTGCTGGAGGCCGGACAGACGCCTGTAAGGGATGATATAGTGACTGCTGTAGGCCGGACAGACGCCTGTGAGGGATGATATAGTGACTGCTGGAGGCCGGACAGACGCCTGTGAGTGATGATATAGTGACTGCTGGAGGCCGGACAGACGCCTGTGAGGGATGATATAGTGACTGCTGGAGGCCGGACAGACGCCTGTGAGGGATGATAGAGACTGCTGGAGACCGGACAGACGCCTGTGAGGGATGATATAGTGACTGCTGGAGGCCGGACAGACGCCTGTGAGGGATGATATAGTGACTGCTGGAGGCCGGACAGACGCCTGTGAGGGATGATATAGTGACTGCTGGGGGCCGGACAGACGCCTGTGAGGGATGATATAGTGACTGCTGGAGGCCGGACAGACGCCTATGAGGGATGATATAGTGACTGCTGGATGCCGGACAGACGCCTGTGAGGGATGATATAGTGACTGCAGGAGACCGGACAGACGCCTGTGAGGGATGATATAGTGACTGCTGGAGGCCGGACAGACGCCTGTGAGGGATGATATAGTGACTGCTGGAGGCCGGACAGACGCCTGTGAGGGATGATATAGTGACTGCTGGAGGCCGGACAGACGCCTGTGAGGGATGATATAGAGACTGCTGGAGGCCGGACAGACGCCTGTGAGGGATGATATAGTGACTGCTGGAGGCCGGACAGACGCCAGTGAGGGATGATATAGTGACTGCTGGAGGCTGGACAGACGCCTGTGAGGGATGATAGAGGCTGCTGGAGGCCGGACAGACGCCTGTGAGGGATGATATAGTGACTGCTGGAGGCCGGACAGACGCCTGTGAGGGATGATATAGAGACTGCTGGAGGCCGGACAGACGCCTGTGAGGGATGATATAGTGACTGCTGGAGGCCGGACAGACGCCTGTGAGGGATGATATAGTGACTGCTGGAGGCCGGACAGACACCTGAGGGATGATATAGTGACTGCTGGAGGCCGGACAGACGCCTGTAAGGGATGATATAGTGACTGCTGGAGGCCGGACAGACGCCTGTGAGGGATGATATAGTGACTGCTGGAGACCGGACAGACGCCTGTGAGGGATGATATAGTGACTGCTGGAGGCCGGACAGACGCCTGTGAGGGATGATATAGTGACTGCTGGAGGCCGGACAGACGCCTGTGAGGGATGATATAGAGACTGCTGGAGGCCGGACAGACGCCTGTGAGGGATGATAGAGACTGCTGGAGGCCGGACAGACGCCTGTGAGGGATGATATACTGACTGCTGGAGACCGGACAGACGCCTGTGAGGGATGATATAGGGACTGCTGGAGGCCGGACAGACGCCTGTGAGGGATGATATAGTAACTGCTGGAGGCCGGACATACACCTGTGAGGGATGATATAGTGACTGCTGGAGGCCGGACAGATGCCTGTGAGGGATGATATAGTGACTGCTGGAGGCCGGACAGACGCCTGTGAGGGATGATAGAGGCTGCTGGAGGCCGGACAGACGCCTGTGAGGGATGATATAGTGACTGCTGGAGGCCGGACAGACGCCAGTGAGGGATGATATAGTGACTGCTGGAGGCCGGACAGACGCCTGTGAGGGATGATATAGTGACTGCTGCAGGCCGGACAGACACCTGTGAGGGATGATATAGTGACTGCTGGAGGCCGGACAGACGCCTGTGAGGGATGATAGTGCCTGCTGGAGGCCGGACAGACGCCTGTGAGGGATGATATAGAGACTGCTGGAGGCCGGACAGACGCCTGTGAGGGATGATATAGTGACTGCTGGAGGCCGGACAGACGCCTGTGAGGGATGATATAGTGACTGCTGGAGGCCGGACAGACGCCTGTGAGGGATGATATAGTGACTGCTGGAGGCCGGACAGACGCCTGTGAGGGATGATATAGTGACTGCTGGAGGCCGGACAGACGCCTGTGAGGGATGATAGAGGCTGCTGGAGGCCGGACAGACGCCTGTGAGGGATGATAGAGACTGCTGGAGGCCGGACAGACGCCTGTGAGGGATGATATAGTGACTGCTGGAGGCCGGACAGACGCCTGTGAGGGATGATATACTGACTGCTGGAGACCGGACAGACGCCTGTGAGGGATGATATAGTGACTGCTGGAGACCGGACAGACGCCTGTAAAGGAATGATATAGTGACTGCTGGAGGCCGGACAGACACCTGTGAGGGATGATATAGTGACTGCTGGAGGCCGGACAGACGCCTGTGAGGGATGATATAGTGGCTGCTGGAGGCCGGACAGACGCCTGTGAGGGATGATATAGTGACTGCTAGAGGCCGGACAGACGCCTGTGAGGGATGATATAGTGACTGCTGGAGGCTGGACAGACGCCTGTGAGGGATGATATAGTGACTGCTGGAGGCCGGACAGACGCCTGTGAGGGATGATATAGTGACTGCTGGAGGCCGGACAGACGCCTGTGAGGGATGATATAGTGACTGCTAGAGGCCGGACAGACGCCTGTGAGGGATGATATAGTGACTGATGGAGGCCGGACAGACGCCTGTGAGGGATGATATAGTGACTGATGGAGGCCGGACAGACGCCTGTGAGGGATGATATAGTGACTGCTGGAGGCCGGACAGACGCCTGTGAGGGATAATATAGTGACTGCTGGAGACCGGACAGACGCCTGTGAGGGATGATATAGTGACTGATGGAGGCCGGACAGATGCCTGTGAGGGATGATATAGTGACTGCTGGAGACCGGACAGACACCTGTGAGGGATGATATAGTGACTGCTGGAGGCCGGACAGACACCTGTGAGGGATGATATAGTGACTGCTGGAGACCGGACAGACGCCTGTGAGGGATGATATAGTGACTGCTGGAGGCCGGACAGACGCCTGTGAGGGATGATAGAGACTGCTGGAGGCCGGACAGACGCCTGTGAGGGATGATAGAGACTGCTGGAGGCCGGACAGACGCCTGTGAGGGATAATATAGTGACTGCTGGAGACCGGACAGTCGCCTGTGAGGGATGATATAGTGACTGCTGGAGGCCGGACAGACGCCTGTGAGGGATGATATAGTGACTGCTGGAGGCCGGAAAGATGCCCGTGAGGGATGATAGAGACTGCTGGAGGCCGGACAGACGCCTGTGAGGGATGATAGAGACTGCTGGAGGCCGGACAGACGCCTGTGAGGGATGATATAGTGATTGCTGGAGGCCGGACAGATGCCTGTGAGGGATGATATAGTGATTGCTGGAGGCCGGACAGATGCCTGTGAGGGATGATATAGTGACTGCTGGAGGCCGGACAGACGCCTGTGAGGGATGATATAGTGACTGCTGGAGGCCGGACAGACGCCTGTGAGGGATGATATAGTGACTGCTGGAGGCCGGACAGACACCTGTGAGGGATGATATAGTACCTGCTGGAGGCCGGACAGACGCCTGTGAGGGATGATATAGTGATTGCTGGAGGCCGGACAGATGCCTGTGAGGGATGATATAGTACCTGCTGCAGGCCGGACAGACGCCTGTGAGGGATGATATAGTACCTGCTGGAGGCCGGACAGACGCCTGTGAGGGATGATATAGTGATTGCTGGAGGCCGGACAGATGCCTGTGAGGGATGATATAGTGACTGCTGCAGGCCGGACAGCCGCCTGTGAGGGATGATATAGTGACTGCTGCAGGCCGGACAGACGCCTGTGAGGGATGATATAGTGACTGCTGGAGGCCGGACAGACGCCTGTGAGGGATGATATAGTGACTGCTGGAGGCCGGACAGACGCCTGTGAGGGATGATATAGTGACTGCTGGAAGCCGGACAGACGCCTGTGAGGGATGATATAGTGACTGCTGGAGGCCAGACAGACGCCTGTGAGGGATGATATAGTGATTGCTGGAGGCCGGACAGATGCCTGTGAGGGATGATATTGGTATTTGCTGGAGGCCGGACAGATGCCTGTGAGGGATGATATAGTGACTGCTGCAGGCCGGACAGACGCCTGTGAGGGATGATATAGTGATTGCTGGAGGCCGGACAGATGCCTGTGAGGGATGATATAGTGACTGCTGGAGGCCGGACAGATGCCTGTGAGGGATGATAGAGGCTGCTGCAGGCCGGACAGACGCCTGTGAGGGATGATATAGTGACTGCTGGAGGCCGGACAGACGCCTGTGAGGGATAATAGTGACTGCTGCAGGCCGGACAGACGCCTGTGAGGGATGATATAGTGACCGCTGGACGCCGGACAGACGCCTGTGAGGGATGATATAGTGACTGCTGGAGGCCAGACAGACGCCTGTGAGGGATGATATAGTGACTGCTGGAGGCCGGACAGACGCCTGTGAGGGATGATATAGTGACTGCTGGAGGCCGGACAGACGCCTGTGAGGGATGATATAGTGACTGCTGGAGGCCGGACAGACGCCTGTGAGGGATGATATAGGGACTGCTGGAGGCCGGACAGACGCCTGTGAGGGATGATATAGTGACTGCTGGAGGCCAGACAGACGCCTGTGAGGGATGATATAGTGACTGCTGGAGGCCAGACAGACGCCTGTGAGGGATGATAGAGACTGCTGGAGGCCGGACAGACGCCTGTGAGGGATGATATAGTGACTGCTGGAGGCCGGACAGACGCCTGTGAGGGATGATATAGTGACTGCTGGAGGCCAGACAGACGCCTGTGAGGGATGATATAGTGATTGCTGGAGGCCGGACAGATGCCTGTGAGGGATGATATAGTGATTGCTGGAGGCCGGACAGATGCCTGTGAGGGATGATATAGTGACTGCTGCAGGCCGGACAGACGCCTGTGAGGGATGATATAGTGATTGCTGGAGGCCGGACAGATGCCTGTGAGGGATGATATAGTGACTGCTGCAGGCCGGACAGACGCCTGTGAGGGATGATATAGTGACTGCTGCAGGCCGGACAGACGCCTGTGAGGGATGATATAGTGACTGCTGGAGGCCAGACAGACGCCTGTGAGGGATGATATAGTGACTGCTGGAGGCCGGACAGACGCCTGTGAGGGATGATATAGTGACTGCTGGAGGCCGGACAGACGCCTGTGAGGGATGATATAGTGATTGCTGGAGGCCGGACAGATGCCTGTGAGGGATGATATAGTGACTGCTGCAGGCCGGACAGACGCCTGTGAGGGATGATATAGTGATTGCTGGAGGCCGGACAGACGCCTGTGAGGGATGATATAGTGATTGCTGGAGGCCGGACAGACGCCTGTGAGGGATGATATAGTGACTGCTGCAGGCCGGACAGACGCCTGTGAGGGATGATATAGTGACTGCTGCAGGCCGGACAGACGCCTGTGAGGGATGATATAGTGACTGCTGGAGGCCAGACAGACGCCTGTGAGGGATGATATAGTGACTGCTGGAGGCCGGACAGACGCCTGTGAGGGATGATATAGTGACTGCTGGAGGCCGGACAGACGCCTGTGAGGGATGATATAGTGACTGCTGGAGGCCGGACAGACGCCTGTGAGGGATGATATAGGGACTGCTGGAGGCCGGACAGACGCCTGTGAGGGATGATATAGTGACTGCTGGAGGCCAGACAGACGCCTGTGAGGGATGATATAGTGACTGCTGGAGGCCAGAAAGACGCCTGTGAGGGATGATAGAGACTGCTGGAGGCCGGACAGACGCCTGTGAGGGATAATATAGTGACTGCTGGAGGCCGGACAGACGCCTGTGAGGGATGATATAGTGACTGCTGGAGGCCAGACAGACGCCTGTGAGGGATGATATAGTGATTGCTGGAGGCCGGACAGATGCCTGTGAGGGATGATATAGTGATTGCTGGAGGCCGGACAGATGCCTGTGAGGGATGATATAGTGACTGCTGCAGGCCGGACAGACGCCTGTGAGGGATGATATAGTGATTGCTGGAGGCCGGACAGATGCCTGTGAGGGATGATATAGTGACTGCTGCAGGCCGGACAGACGCCTGTGAGGCATGATATAGTGACTGCTGCAGGCCGGACAGACGCCTGTGAGGGATGATATAGTGACTGCTGGAGGCCAGACAGACGCCTGTGAGGGATGATATAGTGACTGCTGGAGGCCGGACAGACGCCTGTGAGGGATGATATAGTGACTGCTGGAGGCCGGACAGACGCCTGTGAGGGATGATATAGTGACTGCTGGAGGCCGGACAGACGCCTGTGAGGGATGATATAGGGACTTCTGGAGGCCGGACAGACGCCTGTGAGGGATGATATAGTGACTGCTGGAGGCCAGACAGACGCCTGTGAGGGATGATATAGTGACTGCTGCAGGCCGGACAGACGCCTGTGAGGGATGATATAGTGACTGCTGCAGGCCGGACAGACGCCTGTGAGGGATGATATAGTGACTGCTGGAGGCCAGACAGACGCCTGTGAGGGATGATATAGTGACTGCTGGAGGCCGGACAGACGCCTGTGAGGGATGATATAGTGACTGCTGGAGGCCGGACAGACGCCTGTGAGGGATGATATAGTGACTGCTGGAGGCCGGACAGACGCCTGTGAGGGATGATATAGGGACTGCTGGAGGCCGGACAGACGCCTGTGAGGGATGATATAGTGACTGCTGCAGGCCGGACAGACGCCTGTGAGGGATGATATAGTGACTGCTGGAGGCCAGACAGACGCCTGTGAGGGATGATATAGTGACTGCTGGAGGCCGGACAGACGCCTGTGAGGGATGATATAGTGACTGCTGGAGGCCGGACAGACGCCTGTGAGGGATGATATAGTGACTGCTGGAGGCCGGACAGACGCCTGTGAGGGATGATATAGTGACTGCTGGAGGCCGGACAGACGCCTGTAAAGGGATGATATAGTGACTGCTGGAGGCCAGACAGACGCCTGTGAGGGATGATATAGGGACTTCTGGAGGCCGGACAGACGCCTGTGAGGGATGATATAGTGACTGCTGGAGGCCAGACAGACGCCTGTGAGGGATGATATAGTGACTGCTGGAGGCCGGACAGACGCCTGTGAGGGATGATAGAGACTGCTGGAGGCCGGACAGACGCCTGTGAGGGATGATATAGTGACTGCTGGAGGCCGGACAGACGCCTGTGAGGGATGATATAGTGACTGCTGGAGGCCAGACAGATGCCTGTGAGGGATGATATAGTGACTGCTGCAGGCCGGACAGACGCCTGTGAGGGATGATATAGTGATTGCTGGAGGCCGGACAGATGCCTGTGAGGGATGATATAGTGACTGCTGCAGGCCGGACAGACGCCTGTGAGGGATGATATAGTGACTGCTGCAGGCCGGACAGACGCCTGTGAGGGATGATATAGTGACTGCTGGAGGCCAGACAGACGCCTGTGAGGGATGATATAGTGACTGCTGGAGGCCGGACAGACGCCTGTGAGGGATGATATAGTGACTGCTGGAGGCCGGACAGACGCCTGTGAGGGATGATATAGTGACTTCTGGAGGCCGGACAGACGCCTGTGAGGGATGATATAGTGACTGCTGGAGGCCAGACAGACGCCTGTGAGGGATGATATAGTGACTGCTGGAGGCCGGACAGACGCCTGTGAGGGATGATATAGGGACTTCTGGAGGCCGGACAGACGCCTGTGAGGGATGATATAGTGACTGCTGGAGGCCAGACAGACGCCTGTGAGGGATGATATAGTGACTGCTGCAGGCCGGACAGACGCCTGTGAGGGATGATATAGTGACTGCTGGAGGCCGGACAGACGCCTGTGAGGGATGATATAGTGACTGCTGGAGGCCGGACAGATGCCTGTGAGGGATGATATAGTGACTGCTGGAGGCCGGACAGACGCCTGTGAGGGATGATATAGTGATTGCTGGAGGCCGGACAGACGCCTGTGAGGGATGATATAGTGACTGCTGCAGGCCGGACAGACGCCTGTGAGGGATGATATAGTGACTGCTGGAGGCCGGACAGATGCCTGTGAGGGATGATATAGTGACTGCTGGAGGCCAGACAGACGCCTGTGAGGGATGATATAGTGACTGCTGGAGGCCAGACAGACGCCTGTGAGGGATGATAGAGACTGCTGGAGGCCGGACAGACGCCTGTGAGGGATGATATAGTGACTGCTGGAGGCCGGACAGACGCCTGTGAGGGATGATATAGTGACTGCTGGAGGCCAGACAGACGCCTGTGAGGGATGATATAGTGATTGCTGGAGGCCGGACAGATGCCTGTGAGGGATGATATAGTGATTGCTGGAGGCCGGACAGATGCCTGTGAGGGATGATATAGTGACTGCTGGAGGCCGGACAGACGCCTGTGAGGGATGATATAGTGATTGCTGGAGGCCGGACAGATGCCTGTGAGGGATGATATAGTGACTGCTGCAGGCCGGACAGACGCCTGTGAGGGATGATATAGTGACTGCTGCACGCCGGACAGACGCCTGTGAGGGATGATATAGTGACTGCTGGAGGCCAGACAGACGCCTGTGAGGGATGATATAGTGACTGCTGGAGGCAGGACAGACGCCTGTGAGGGATGATATAGTGACTGCTGGAGGCCGGACAGACGCCTGTGAGGGATGATATAGTGACTGCTGGAGGCCGGACAGACGCCTGTGAGGGATGATATAGGGACTTCTGGAGGCCGGACAGACGCCTGTGAGGGATGATATAGTGACTGCTGGAGGCCAGACAGACGCCTGTGAGGGATGATATAGTGACTGCTGGAGGCCAGACAGACGCCTGTGAGGGATGATAGAGACTGCTGGAGGCCGGACAGACGCCTGTGAGGGATGATATAGTGACTGCTGGAGGCCGGACAGATGCCTGTGAGGGATGATATAGTGACTGCTGGAGGCCGGACAGACGCCTGTGAGGGATGATATAGTGATTGCTGGAGGCCGGACAGACACCTGTGAGGGATGATATAGTGACTGCTGCAGGCCGGACAGACGCCTGTGAGGGATGATATAGTGACTGCTGGAGGCCGGACAGATGCCTGTGAGGGATGATATAGTGACTGCTGGAGGCCAGACAGACGCCTGTGAGGGATGATATAGTGACTGCTGGAGGCCAGACAGACGCCTGTGAGGGATGATAGAGACTGCTGGAGGCCGGACAGACGCCTGTGAGGGATGATATAGTGACTGCTGGAGGCCGGACAGACGGCTGTGAGGGATGATATAGAGACTGCTGGAGGCCGGACAGATGCCTGTGAGGGATGATATAGTGACTGCTGGAGGCCGGACAGACGCCTGTGAGGGATGATATAGTGACTGCTGGAGGCCGGACAGATGCCTGTGAGGGATGATATAGTGACTGCTGGAGGCCGGACAGACGCCTGTGAGGGATGATATAGTGATTGCTGGAGGCCGGACAGACACCTGTGAGGGATGATATAGTGACTGCTGCAGGCCGGACAGACGCCTGTGAGGGATGATATAGTGACTGCTGGAGGCCGGACAGACGCCTGTGAGGGATGATAGAGACTGCTGGAGGCCGGACAGACGCCTGTGAGGGATGACATAGTGACTGCCGGAGGCCGGACAGACACCTGTGAGGGATGATAGAGACTGCTGCAGGCCGGACAGACGCCTGTGAGGGATGATATAGTGACTGCTGGAGGCCGGACAGATGCCTGTGAGGGATGATATAGTGACTGCTGCAGGCCGGACAGACGCCTGTGAGGGATGATATAGTGACTGCTGGAGGCCGGACAGACGCCTGTGAGGGATGATATAGTGACTGCTGGAGGCCGGACAGATGCCTGTGAGGGATGATATAGTGACTGCTGGAGGCCGGACAGACGCCTGTGAGGGATGATATAGTGACTGCTGCAGGCCGGACAGACGCCTGTGAGGGATGATATAGTGACTGCTGGAGGCCGGACAGACGCCTGTGAGGGATGATATAGTGATTGCTGGAGGCCGGACAGACGCCTGTGAGGGATGATATAGTGACTGCTGGAGGCCGGACAGACACCTGTGAGGGATGATATAGACTGCTGGAAGCCGGACAGACGCCTGTGAGGGATGATATAGTGACTGCTGGAGGCCGGACAGACGCCTGTGAGGGATGATATAGTGACTGCTGGAGACCGGACAGACACCTGTGAGGGATGATATAGTGACTGCTGGAGGCCGGACAGACGCCTGTGAGGGATGATATAGTGACTGCTGGAGGCCGGACAGACACCTGTGAGGGATGATATAGTGACTGCTGGAGGCCGGAAAGATGCCTGTGAGGGATGATAGAGACTGCTGGAGGCCGGACAGACGCCTGTGAGGGATGATAGAGACTGCTGGAGGCCGGACAGACGCCTGTGAGGGATGATATAGTGATTGCTGGAGGCCGGACAGATGCCTGTGAGGGATGATATAGTGATTGCTGGAGGCCGGACAGATGCCTGTGAGGGATGATATAGTGACTGCTGCAGGCCGGACAGACACCTGTGAGGGATGATATAGTACCTGCTGGAGGCCGGACAGACGCCTGTGAGGGATGATATAGTGATTGCTGGAGGCCGGACAGATGCCTGTGAGGGATGATATAGTACCTGCTGCAGGCCGGACAGACGCCTGTGAGGGATGATATAGTACCTGCTGGAGGCCGGACAGACGCCTGTGAGGGATGATATAGTGATTGCTGGAGGCCGGACAGATGCCTGTGAGGGATGATATAGTGACTGCTGGAGGCCGGACAGACGCCTGTGAGGGATGATATAGTGACTGCTGGAGGCCGGACAGACGCCTGTGAGGGATGATATAGTGACTTGTGGAGGCCGGACAGACGCCTGTGAGGGATGATATAGTGACTGCTGGAGGCCGGACAGACGCCTGTGAGGTATGATATAGTGACTGCTGGAGGCCGGACAGACGCCTGTGAGGGATGATATAGTGACTGCTGGAGGCCGGACAGACGCCTGTGAGGGATGATATAGTGACTGCTGGAGGCCGGACAGACGCCTGTGAGGGATGATAGAGACTGCTGGAGCCCGGACAGACACCTGTGAGGGATGATATAGTGACTGCTGGAGGCCGGACAGACACCTGTGAGGGATGATATAGTGACTGCTGCAGGCCGGACAGACGCCTGTGAGGGATGATATAGTGACTGCTGGAGGCCGGACAGACGCCTGTGAGGGATGATATAGTGACTGCTGGAGGCCGGACAGGCGCCTGTGAGGGATGATATAGTGACTGCTGGAGGCCGGACAGACGCCTGTGAGGGATGATATAGTGACTGCTGGAGGCCGGACAGACGCCTGTGAGGGATGATATAGTGACTGCTGCAGGCCGGACAGACGCCTGTGAGGGATGATATAGTGACTGCTGGAGGCCGGACAGACGCCTGTGAGGGATGATATAGAGACTGCTGGAGGCCGGACAGACGCCAGTGAGGGATGATATAGTGACTGCTGGAGACCGGACAGACGCCTGTGAGGGATGATATAGTGACTGCTGGAGGCCGGACAGACGCCTGTGAGGGATGATATAGAGACTGCTGGAGGCCGGACAGACGCCTGTGAGGGATGATATAGTGACTGCTGGAGGCCGGACAGACGCCAGTGAGGGATGATATAGTGACTGCTGGAGGCCGGACAGACGCCTGTGAGGGATGATAGAGGCTGCTGGAGGCCGGACAGACGCCTGTGAGGGATGATATAGTGACTGCTGGAGGCCGGACAGACACCTGAGGGATGATATAGTGACTGCTGGAGGCCGGACAGACGCCTGTGAGGGATGATATAGTGACTACTGGAGGCCGGACAGACGCCTGTGAGGGATGATATAGTGACTGCTGGAGACCGGACAGACGCTGGTGAGGGATGATATAGTGACTGCTGGAGGCTGGACAGACGCCTGTGAGGGATGATATAGTGACTGCTGGAGGCTGGACAGACGCCTGTGAGGGATGATATAGTGACTGCTGGAGGCCGGACAGATGCCTGTGAGGGATGATATAGTGACTGCTGGAGGCCGGACAGACGCCTGTGAGGGATGATATAGAGACTGCTGGAGGCCGGACAGACGCCTGTGAGGGATGATAGAGACTGCTGGAGGCCGGACAGACGCCTGTGAGGGATGATATACTGACTGCTGGAGACCGGACAGACGCCTGTGAGGGATGATATAGGGACTGCTGGAGGCCGGACAGACGCCTGTGAGGGATGATATAGTAACTGCTGGAGGCCGGACATACACCTGTGAGGGATGATATAGTGACTGCTGGAGGCCGGACAGATGCCTGTGAGGGATGATATAGTGACTGCTGGAGGCCGGACAGACGCCTGTGAGGGATGATAGAGGCTGCTGGAGGCCGGACAGACGCCTGTGAGGGATGATATAGTGACTGCTGGAGGCCGGACAGACGCCAGTGAGGGATGATATAGTGACTGCTGGAGGCCGGACAGACGCCTGTGAGGGATGATAGTGCCTGCTGGAGGCCGGACAGACGCCTGTGAGGGATGATATAGAGACTGCTGGAGGCCGGACAGACGCCTGTGAGGGATGATATAGTGACTGCTGGAGGCCGGACAGACGCCTGTGAGGGATGATATAGTGACTGCTGGAGGCCGGACAGACGCCTGTGAGGGATGATAGAGGCTGCTGGAGGCCGGACAGACGCCTGTGAGGGATGATAGAGACTGCTGGAGGCCGGACAGACGCCTGTGAGGGATGATATAGTGACTGCTGGAGGCCGGACAGACGCCTGTGAGGGATGATATACTGACTGCTGGAGACCGGACAGACGCCTGTGAGGGATGATATAGTGACTGCTGGAGACCGGACAGACGCCTGTGAGGGATGATATAGTGACTGCTGGAGGCCGGACAGACGCCTGTGAGGGATGATATAGTGACTGCTGGAGGCCGGACAGACACCTGTGAGGGATGATATAGAGACTGCTGGAGGCCGGACAGACACCTGTGAGGGATGATATAGTGACTGCTGGAGGATGGACAAACCCCTGTGAGGGATGATATAGTGACTGCTGGAGGCCGGACAGACGCCTGTGAGGGATGATATAGTGACTGCTGGAGGATGGACAGACACCTGTGAGGGATGATATAGTGACTGCTGGAGGCCGGACAGACGCCTGTGAGGGATGATATAGTGACTGCTGGAGGCCGGACAGACGCCTGTGAGGGATGATATAGTGACTGCTGGAGGCCGGACAGACGCCTGTGAGGGATGATATAGAGACTGCTGGAGGCCGGACAGACGCCTGTGAGGGATGATATAGTGACTGCTGGAGGCCGGACAGACGCCAGTGAGGGATGATATAGTGACTGCTGGAGGCCGGACAGACGCCTGTGAGGGATGATAGAGGCTGCTGGAGGCCGGACAGACGCCTGTGAGGGATGATATAGTGACTGCTGGAGGCCGGACAGACACCTGAGGGATGATATAGTGACTGCTGGAGGCCGGACAGACGCCTGTGAGGGATGATATAGTGACTGCTGGAGGCCGGACAGACGCCTGTGAGGGATGATATAGTGACTGCTGGAGACCGGACAGATGCCTGTGAGGGATGATATAGTGACTGCTAAAGGCTGGACAGACGCCTGTGAGGGATGATATAGTGACTGCTGGAGGCTGGACAGACGCCTGTGAGGGATGATATAGTGACTGCTGGAGGCCGGACAGACGCCTGTGAGGGATGATATAGTGACTGCTGGAGGCCGGACAGACGCCTGTGAGGGATGACATAGAGACTGCTGGAGGCCGGACAGACGCCTGTGAGGGATGATAGAGACTGCTGGAGGCCGGACAGACGCCTGTGAGGGATGATATACTGACTGCTGGAGACCGGACAGACGCCTGTGAGGGATGATATAGGGACTGCTGGAGGCCGGACAGACGCCTGTGAGGGATGATATAGTAACTGCTGGAGGCCGGACATACACCTGTGAGGGATGATATAGTGACTGCTGGAGGCCGGACAGATGCCTGTGAGGGATGATATAGTGACTGCTGGAGGCCGGACAGACGCCTGTGAGGGATGATAGAGGCTGCTGGAGGCCGGACAGACGCCTGTGAGGGATGATATAGTGACTGCTGGAGGCCGGACAGACGCCAGTGAGGGATGATATAGTGACTGCTGGAGGCCGGACAGACGCCTGTGAGGGATGATAGTGCCTGCTGGAGGCCGGACAGACGCCTGTGAGGGATGATATAGAGACTGCTGGAGGCCGGACAGACGCCTGTGAGGGATGATATAGTGACTGCTGGAGGCCGGACAGACGCCTGTGAGGGATGATATAGTGACTGCTGGAGGCCGGACAGACGCCTGTGAGGGATGATAGAGGCTGCTGGAGGCCGGACAGACGCCTGTGAGGGATGATAGAGACTGCTGGAGGCCGGACAGACGCCTGTGAGGGATGATATAGTGACTGCTGGAGGCCGGACAGACGCCTGTGAGGGATGATATACTGACTGCTGGAGACCGGACAGACGCCTGTGAGGGATGATATAGTGACTGCTGGAGGCCGGACAGACGCCTGTGAGGGATGATATAGTGACTGCTGGAGACCGGACAGACGCCTGTGAGGGATGATATAGTGACTGCTGGAGGCCGGACAGACACCTGTGAGGGATGATATAGTGACTGCTGGAGGATGGACAGACACCTGTGAGGGATGATATAGTGACTGCTGGAGGCCGGACAGACGCCTGTGAGGGATGATATAGTGACTGCTGGAGGATGGACAGACACCTGTGAGGGATGATATAGTGACTGCTGGAGGCCGGACAGACGCCTGTGAGGGATGATATAGTGACTGCTGGAGGCTGGACAGACGCCTGTGAGGGATGATATAGTGACTGCTGGAGGCCGGACAGACGCCTGTGAGGGATGATATAGTGACTGCTGGAGGCCGGACAGACGCCTGTGAGGGATGATATAGTGACTGCTGCAGGCCGGACAGACGCCTGTGAGGGATGATATAGTGACTGCTGCAGGCCGGACAGACGCCTGTGAGGGATGATATAGTGACTGCTGGAGGCCAGACAGACGCCTGTGAGGGATGATATAGTGACTGCTGGAGGCCGGACAGACGCCTGTGAGGGATGATATAGTGACTGCTGGAGGCCGGACAGACGCCTGTGAGGGATGATATAGTGACTGCTGGAGGCCGGACAGACGCCTGTGAGGGATGATATAGGGACTGCTGGAGGCCGGACAGACGCCTGTGAGGGATGATATAGTGACTGCTGCAGGCCGGACAGACGCCTGTGAGGGATGATATAGTGACTGCTGGAGGCCAGACAGACGCCTGTGAGGGATGATATAGTGACTGCTGGAGGCCGGACAGACGCCTGTGAGGGATGATATAGTGACTGCTGGAGGCCGGACAGACGCCTGTGAGGGATGATATAGTGACTGCTGGAGGCCGGACAGACGCCTGTGAGGGATGATATAGTGACTGCTGGAGGCCGGACAGACGCCTGTAAAGGGATGATATAGTGACTGCTGGAGGCCAGACAGACGCCTGTGAGGGATGATATAGGGACTTCTGGAGGCCGGACAGACGCCTGTGAGGGATGATATAGTGACTGCTGGAGGCCAGACAGACGCCTGTGAGGGATGATATAGTGACTGCTGGAGGCCGGACAGACGCCTGTGAGGGATGATAGAGACTGCTGGAGGCCGGACAGACGCCTGTGAGGGATGATATAGTGACTGCTGGAGGCCGGACAGACGCCTGTGAGGGATGATATAGTGACTGCTGGAGGCCAGACAGATGCCTGTGAGGGATGATATAGTGACTGCTGCAGGCCGGACAGACGCCTGTGAGGGATGATATAGTGATTGCTGGAGGCCGGACAGATGCCTGTGAGGGATGATATAGTGACTGCTGCAGGCCGGACAGACGCCTGTGAGGGATGATATAGTGACTGCTGCAGGCCGGACAGACGCCTGTGAGGGATGATATAGTGACTGCTGGAGGCCAGACAGACGCCTGTGAGGGATGATATAGTGACTGCTGGAGGCCGGACAGACGCCTGTGAGGGATGATATAGTGACTGCTGGAGGCCGGACAGACGCCTGTGAGGGATGATATAGTGACTTCTGGAGGCCGGACAGACGCCTGTGAGGGATGATATAGTGACTGCTGGAGGCCAGACAGACGCCTGTGAGGGATGATATAGTGACTGCTGGAGGCCGGACAGACGCCTGTGAGGGATGATATAGGGACTTCTGGAGGCCGGACAGACGCCTGTGAGGGATGATATAGTGACTGCTGGAGGCCAGACAGACGCCTGTGAGGGATGATATAGTGACTGCTGCAGGCCGGACAGACGCCTGTGAGGGATGATATAGTGACTGCTGGAGGCCGGACAGACGCCTGTGAGGGATGATATAGTGACTGCTGGAGGCCGGACAGATGCCTGTGAGGGATGATATAGTGACTGCTGGAGGCCGGACAGACGCCTGTGAGGGATGATATAGTGATTGCTGGAGGCCGGACAGACGCCTGTGAGGGATGATATAGTGACTGCTGCAGGCCGGACAGACGCCTGTGAGGGATGATATAGTGACTGCTGGAGGCCGGACAGATGCCTGTGAGGGATGATATAGTGACTGCTGGAGGCCGGACAGACGCCTGTGAGGGATGATATAGTGACTGCTGGAGGCCGGACAGACGCCTGTGAGGGATGATATAGTGACTGCTGGAGGCCGGACAGACGCCTGTGAGGGATGATAGAGACTGCTGGAGGCCGGACAGACGCCTGTGAGGGATGATATAGTGACTGCTGGAGGCCGGACAGACGCCTGTGAGGGATGATATAGTGACTGCTGGAGGCCAGACAGACGCCTGTGAGGGATGATATAGTGATTGCTGGAGGCCGGACAGATGCCTGTGAGGGATGATATAGTGATTGCTGGAGGCCGGACAGATGCCTGTGAGGGATGATATAGTGACTGCTGGAGGCCGGACAGACGCCTGTGAGGGATGATATAGTGATTGCTGGAGGCCGGACAGATGCCTGTGAGGGATGATATAGTGACTGCTGCAGGCCGGACAGACGCCTGTGAGGGATGATATAGTGACTGCTGCAGGCCGGACAGACGCCTGTGAGGGATGATATAGTGACTGCTGGAGGCCAGACAGACGCCTGTGAGGGATGATATAGTGACTGCTGGAGGCAGGACAGACGCCTGTGAGGGATGATATAGTGACTGCTGGAGGCCGGACAGACGCCTGTGAGGGATGATATAGTGACTGCTGGAGGCCGGACAGACGCCTGTGAGGGATGATATAGGGACTTCTGGAGGCCGGACAGACGCCTGTGAGGGATGATATAGTGACTGCTGGAGGCCAGACAGACGCCTGTGAGGGATGATATAGTGACTGCTGGAGGCCAGACAGACGCCTGTGAGGGATGATAGAGACTGCTGGAGGCCGGACAGACGCCTGTGAGGGATGATATAGTGACTGCTGGAGGCCGGACAGATGCCTGTGAGGGATGATATAGTGACTGCTGGAGGCCGGACAGACGCCTGTGAGGGATGATATAGTGATTGCTGGAGGCCGGACAGACACCTGTGAGGGATGATATAGTGACTGCTGCAGGCCGGACAGACGCCTGTGAGGGATGATATAGTGACTGCTGGAGGCCGGACAGATGCCTGTGAGGGATGATATAGTGACTGCTGGAGGCCAGACAGACGCCTGTGAGGGATGATATAGTGACTGCTGGAGGCCAGACAGACGCCTGTGAGGGATGATAGAGACTGCTGGAGGCCGGACAGACGCCTGTGAGGGATGATATAGTGACTGCTGGAGGCCGGACAGACGCCTGTGAGGGATGATATAGAGACTGCTGGAGGCCGGACAGATGCCTGTGAGGGATGATATAGTGACTGCTGGAGGCCGGACAGACGCCTGTGAGGGATGATATAGTGACTGCTGGAGGCCGGACAGATGCCTGTGAGGGATGATATAGTGACTGCTGGAGGCCGGACAGACGCCTGTGAGGGATGATATAGTGATTGCTGGAGGCCGGACAGACACCTGTGAGGGATGATATAGTGACTGCTGCAGGCCGGACAGACGCCTGTGAGGGATGATATAGTGACTGCTGGAGGCCGGACAGACGCCTGTGAGGGATGATAGAGACTGCTGGAGGCCGGACAGACGCCTGTGAGGGATGATATAGTGACTGCCGGAGGCCGGACAGACACCTGTGAGGGATGATAGAGACTGCTGCAGGCCGGACAGACGCCTGTGAGGGATGATATAGTGACTGCTGGAGGCCGGACAGATGCCTGTGAGGGATGATATAGTGACTGCTGCAGGCCGGACAGACGCCTGTGAGGGATGATATAGTGACTGCTGGAGGCCGGACAGACGCCTGTGAGGGATGATATAGTGACTGCTGGAGGCCGGACAGATGCCTGTGAGGGATGATATAGTGACTGCTGGAGGCCGGACAGACGCCTGTGAGGGATGATATAGTGACTGCTGCAGGCCGGACAGACGCCTGTGAGGGATGATATAGTGACTGCTGGAGGCCGGACAGACGCCTGTGAGGGATGATATAGTGATTGCTGGAGGCCGGACAGACGCCTGTGAGGGATGATATAGTGACTGCTGGAGGCCGGACAGACACCTGTGAGGGATGATATAGACTGCTGGAAGCCGGACAGACGCCTGTGAGGGATGATATAGTGACTGCTGGAGGCCGGACAGACGCCTGTGAGGGATGATATAGTGACTGCTGGAGACCAGACAGACACCTGTGAGGGATGATATAGTGACTGCTGGAGGCCGGACAGACGCCTGTGAGGGATGATATAGTGACTGCTGGAGGCCGGACAGACACCTGTGAGGGATGATATAGTGACTGCTGGAGGCCGGAAAGATGCCTGTGAGGGATGATAGAGACTGCTGGAGGCCGGACAGACGCCTGTGAGGGATGATAGAGACTGCTGGAGGCCGGACAGACGCCTGTGAGGGATGATATAGTGATTGCTGGAGGCCGGACAGATGCCTGTGAGGGATGATATAGTGATTGCTGGAGGCCGGACAGATGCCTGTGAGGGATGATATAGTGACTGCTGCAGGCCGGACAGACACCTGTGAGGGATGATATAGTACCTGCTGGAGGCCGGACAGACGCCTGTGAGGGATGATATAGTGATTGCTGGAGGCCGGACAGATGCCTGTGAGGGATGATATAGTACCTGCTGCAGGCCGGACAGACGCCTGTGAGGGATGATATAGTACCTGCTGGAGGCCGGACAGACGCCTGTGAGGGATGATATAGTGATTGCTGGAGGCCGGACAGATGCCTGTGAGGGATGATATAGTGACTGCTGGAGGCCGGACAGACGCCTGTGAGGGATGATATAGTGACTGCTGGAGGCCGGACAGACGCCTGTGAGGGATGATATAGTGACTGCTGGAGGCCGGACAGACGCCTGTGAGGGATGATATAGTGACTGCTGGAGGCCGGACAGACGCCTGTGAGGTATGATATAGTGACTGCTGGAGGCCGGACAGACGCCTGTGAGGGATGATATAGTGACTGCTGGAGGCCGGACAGACGCCTGTGAGGGATGATATAGTGACTGCTGGAGGCCGGACAGACGCCTGTGAGGGATGATAGAGACTGCTGGAGCCCGGACAGACACCTGTGAGGGATGATATAGTGACTGCTGGAGGCCGGACAGACACCTGTGAGGGATGATATAGTGACTGCTGCAGGCCGGACAGACGCCTGTGAGGGATGATATAGTGACTGCTGGAGGCCGGACAGACGCCTGTGAGGGATGATATAGTGACTGCTGGAGGCCGGACAGGCGCCTGTGAGGGATGATATAGTGACTGCTGGAGGCCGGACAGACGCCTGTGAGGGATGATATAGTGACTGCTGGAGGCCGGACAGACGCCTGTGAGGGATGATATAGTGACTGCTGGAGGATGGACAGACGCCTGTGAGGGATGATATAGTGACTGCTGGAGGCCGGACAGACGCCTGTGAGGGATGATATAGAGACTGCTGGAGGCCGGACAGACGCCAGTGAGGGATGATATAGTGACTGCTGGAGACCGGACAGACGCCTGTGAGGGATGATATAGTGACTGCTGGAGGCCGGACAGACGCCTGTGAGGGATGATATAGAGACTGCTGGAGGCCGGATAGACGCCTGTGAGGGATGATATAGTGACTGCTGGAGGCCGGACAGACGCCAGTGAGGGATGATATAGTGACTGCTGGAGGCCGGACAGACGCCTGTGAGGGATGATAGAGGCTGCTGGAGGCCGGACAGACGCCTGTGAGGGATGATATAGTGACTGCTGGAGGCCGGACAGACACCTGAGGGATGATATAGTGACTGCTGGAGGCCGGACAGACGCCTGTGAGGGATGATATAGTGACTACTGGAGGCCGGACAGACGCCTGTGAGGGATGATATAGTGACTGCTGGAGACCGGACAGACGCTTGTGAGGGATGATATAGTGACTGCTGGAGGCTGGACAGACGCCTGTGAGGGATGATATAGTGACTGCTGGAGGCTGGACAGACGCCTGTGAGGGATGATATAGTGACTGCTGGAGGCCGGACAGATGCCTGTGAGGGATGATATAGTGACTGCTGGAGGCCGGACAGACGCCTGTGAGGGATGATATAGAGACTGCTGGAGGCCGGACAGACGCCTGTGAGGGATGATAGAGACTGCTGGAGGCCGGACAGACGCCTGTGAGGGATGATATACTGACTGCTGGAGACCGGACAGACGCCTGTGAGGGATGATATAGGGACTGCTGGAGGCCGGACAGACGCCTGTGAGGGATGATATAGTAACTGCTGGAGGCCGGACATACACCTGTGAGGGATGATATAGTGACTGCTGGAGGCCGGACATATGCCTGTGAGGGATGATATAGTGACTGCTGGAGGCCGGACAGACGCCTGTGAGGGATGATAGAGGCTGCTGGAGGCCGGACAGACGCCTGTGAGGGATGATATAGTGACTGCTGGAGGCCGGACAGACGCCAGTGAGGGATGATATAGTGACTGCTGGAGGCCGGACAGACGCCTGTGAGGGATGATAGTGCCTGCTGGAGGCCGGACAGACGCCTGTGAGGGATGATATAGAGACTGCTGGAGGCCGGACAGACGCCTGTGAGGGATGATATAGTGACTGCTGGAGGCCGGACAGACGCCTGTGAGGGATGATATAGTGACTGCTGGAGGCCGGACAGACGCCTGTGAGGGATGATAGAGGCTGCTGGAGGCCGGACAGACGCCTTTGAGGGATGATAGAGACTGCTGGAGGCCGGACAGACGCCTGTGAGGGATGATATAGTGACTGCTGGAGGCCGGACAGACGCCTGTGAGGGATGATATACTGACTGCTGGAGACCGGACAGACGCCTGTGAGGGATGATATAGTGACTGCTGGAGACCGGACAGACGCCTGTGAGGGATGATATAGTGACTGCTGGAGGCCGGACAGACGCCTGTGAGGGATGATATAGTGACTGCTGGAGGCCGGACAGACACCTGTGAGGGATGATATAGTGACTGCTGGAGGATGGACAGACCCCTGTGAGGGATGATATAGTGACTGCTGGAGGCCGGACAGACGCCTGTGAGGGATGATATAGTGACTGCTGGAGGATGGACAGACACCTGTGAGGGATGATATAGTGACTGCTGGAGGCCGGACAGACGCCTGTGAGGGATGATATAGTGACTGCTGGAGGCCGGACAGACGCCTGTGAGGGATGATATAGTGACTGCTGGAGGCCGGACAGACGCCTGTGAGGGATGATATAGAGACTGCTGGAGGCCGGACAGACGCCTGTGAGGGATGATATAGTGACTGCTGGAGGCCGGACAGACGCCAGTGAGGGATGATATAGTGACTGCTGGAGGCCGGACAGACGCCTGTGAGGGATGATAGAGGCTGCTGGAGGCCGGACAGACGCCTGTGAGGGATGATATAGTGACTGCTGGAGGCCGGACAGACACCTGAGGGATGATATAGTGACTGCTGGAGGCCGGACAGACGCCTGTGAGGGATGATATAGTGACTGCTGGAGGCCGGACAGACGCCTGTGAGGGATGATATAGTGACTGCTGGAGACCGGACAGATGCCTGTGAGGGATGATATAGTGACTGCTAAAGGCTGGACAGACGCCTGTGAGGGATGATATAGTGACTGCTGGAGGCTGGACAGACGCCTGTGAGGGATGATATAGTGACTGCTGGAGGCCGGACAGACGCCTGTGAGGGATGATATAGTGACTGCTGGAGGCCGGACAGACGCCTGTGAGGGATGATATAGAGACTGCTGGAGGCCGGACAGACGCCTGTGAGGGATGATAGAGACTGCTGGAGGCCGGACAGACGCCTGTGAGGGATGATATACTGACTGCTGGAGACCGGACAGACGCCTGTGAGGGATGATATAGGGACTGCTGGAGGCCGGACAGACGCCTGTGAGGGATGATATAGTAACTGCTGGAGGCCGGACATACACCTGTGAGGGATGATATAGTGACTGCTGGAGGCCGGACAGATGCCTGTGAGGGATGATATAGTGACTGCTGGAGGCCGGACAGACGCCTGTGAGGGATGATAGAGGCTGCTGGAGGCCGGACAGACGCCTGTGAGGGATGATATAGTGACTGCTGGAGGCCGGACAGACGCCAGTGAGGGATGATATAGTGACTGCTGGAGGCCGGACAGACGCCTGTGAGGGATGATAGTGCCTGCTGGAGGCCGGACAGACGCCTGTGAGGGATGATATAGAGACTGCTGGAGGCCGGACAGACGCCTGTGAGGGATGATATAGTGACTGCTGGAGGCCGGACAGACGCCTGTGAGGGATGATATAGTGACTGCTGGAGGCCGGACAGACGCCTGTGAGGGATGATAGAGGCTGCTGGAGGCCGGACAGACGCCTGTGAGGGATGATAGAGACTGCTGGAGGCCGGACAGACGCCTGTGAGGGATGATATAGTGACTGCTGGAGGCCGGACAGACGCCTGTGAGGGATGATATACTGACTGCTGGAGACCGGACAGACGCCTGTGAGGGATGATATAGTGACTGCTGGAGGCCGGACAGACGCCTGTGAGGGATGATATAGTGACTGCTGGAGGCCGGACAGACGCCTGTGAGGGATGATATAGTGACTGCTGGAGACCGGACAGACGCCTGTGAGGGATGATATAGTGACTGCTGGAGGCCGGACAGACACCTGTGAGGGATGATATAGTGACTGCTGGAGGATGGACAGACACCTGTGAGGGATGATATAGTGACTGCTGGAGGCCGGACAGACGCCTGTGAGGGATGATATAGTGACTGCTGGAGGATGGACAGACACCTGTGAGGGATGATATAGTGACTGCTGGAGGCCGGACAGACGCCTGTGAGGGATGATATAGTGACTGCTGGAGGATGGACAGACACCTGTGAGGGATGATATAGTGACTGCTGGAGGCCGGACAGACGCCTGTGAGGGATGATATAGTGACTGCTGGAGGCCGGACAGACACCTGTGAGGGATGATATAGTGACTGCTGGAGGCCGGACAGACGCCTGTGAGGGATGATATAGTGACTGCTGGAGGCCGGACAGACACCTGTGAGGGATGATATAGTGACTGCTGGAGGCCGGACAGACTCCTGTGAGGGATGATATAGTAACTGCTGGAGGCCGGACAGACACCTGTGAGGGATGATATAGTGACTGCTGGAGGCCGGACAGACGCCTGTGAGGGATGATATAGAGACTGCTGGAGGCCGGACAGACGCCTGTGAGGGATGATATAGTGACTGCTGAAGGCCGGACAGACTCCTGTGAGGGATGATATAGTAACTGCTGGAGGCCGGACAGACACCTGTGAGGGATGATATAGTGACTGCTGGAGGCCGGATAGACACCTGTGAGGGATGATATAGTGACTGCTGGAGGCCGGACAGACGCCTGTGAGGGATGATATACTGACTGCTGGAGACCGGACAGACGCCTGTGAGGGATGATATAGTACCTGCTGGAGGCCGGACAGACGCCTGTGAGGGATGATATAGTGACTGCTGGAGGCCGGACAGACGCCTGTGAGGGATGATATAGTGACTGCTGGAGACCGGACAGACGCCTGTGAGGGATGATATAGTGACTGCTGGAGGCCGGACAGACACCTGTGAGGGATGATATAGTGACTGCTGGAGGATGGACAGACACCTGTGAGGGATGATATAGTGACTGCTGGAGGCCGGACAGACGCCTGTGAGGGATGATATAGTGACTGCTGGAGGATGGACAGACACCTGTGAGGGATGATATAGTGACTGCTGGAGGCCGGACAGACGCCTGTGAGGGATGATATAGTGACTGCTGGAGGATGGACAGACACCTGTGAGGGATGATATAGTGACTGCTGGAGGCCGGACAGACGCCTGTGAGGGATGATATAGTGACTGCTGGAGGCCGGACAGACACCTGTGAGGGATGATATAGTGACTGCTGGAGGCCGGACAGACGCCTGTGAGGGATGATATAGTGACTGCTGGAGGCCGGACAGACACCTGTGAGGGATGATATAGTGACTGCTGGAGGCCGGACAGACTCCTGTGAGGGATGATATAGTAACTGCTGAAGGCCGGACAGACACCTGTGAGGGATGATATAGTGACTGCTGGAGGCCGGACAGACGCCTGTGAGGGATGATATAGAGACTGCTGGAGGCCGGACAGACGCCTGTGAGGGATGATATAGTGACTGCTGGAGACCGGACAGACACCTGTGAGGGATGATATAGTGGCTGCTGGAGGCCGGACAGACGCCTGTGAGGGATGATATAGTGACTGCTGGAGACCGGACAGACACCTGTGAGGGATGATATAGTGACTGCTGGAGGCCGGACAGACACCTGTGAGGGATGATATAGTGACTGCTGGAGACCGGACAGACGCCTGTGAGGGATGATATAGTGGCTGCTAGAGGCCGGACAGACGCCTGTGAGGGATGATATAGTGACTGCTGGAGGCTGGACAGACGCCTGTGAGGGATGATATAGTGACTGCTAGAGGCCGGACAGACGCCTGTGAGGGATGATATAGTGACTGCTGGAGGCCGGACAGACGCCTGTGAGGGATGATATAGTGACTGCTAGAGGCCGGACAGACGCCTGTGAGGGATGATATAGTGACTGATGGAGGCCGGACAGACGCCTGTGAGGGATGATATAGTGACTGATGGAGGCCGGACAGACGCCTGTGAGGGATGATATAGTGACTGCTGGAGGCCGGACAGACGCCTGTGAGGGATAATATAGTGACTGCTGGAGACCGGACAGACGCCTGTGAGGGATGATATAGTGACTGATGGAGGCCGGACAGACGCCTGTGAGGGATGATATAGTGACTGCTGGAGACCGGACAGACACCTGTGAGGGATGATATAGTGACTGCTGGAGGCCGGACAGACACCTGTGAGGGATGATATAGTGACTGCTGGAGACCGGACAGACGCCTGTGAGGGATGATATAGTGACTGCTGGAGGCCGGACAGACGCCTGTGAGGGATGATAGAGACTGCTGGAGGCCGGACAGACGCCTGTGAGGGATGATAGAGACTGCTGGAGGCCGGACAGACGCCTGTGAGGGATAATATAGTGACTGCTGGAGACCGGACAGACGCCTGTGAGGGATGATATAGTGACTGCTGGAGGCCGGACAGACGCCTGTGAGGGATGATATAGTGACTGCTGGAGGCCGGAAAGATGCCTGTGAGGGATGATAGAGACTGCTGGAGGCCGGACAGACGCCTGTGAGGGATGATAGAGACTGCTGGAGGCCGGACAGACGCCTGTGAGGGATGATATAGTGATTGCTGGAGGCCGGACAGATGCCTGTGAGGGATGATATAGTGATTGCTGGAGGCCGGACAGATGCCTGTGAGGGATGATATAGTGACTGCTGGAGGCCGGACAGACGCCTGTGAGGGATGATATAGTGACTGCTGGAGGCCGGACAGACGCCTGTGAGGGATGATATAGTGACTGCTGGAGGCCGGACAGACACCTGTGAGGGATGATATAGTACCTGCTGGAGGCCGGACAGACGCCTGTGAGGGATGATATAGTGATTGCTGGAGGCCGGACAGATGCCTGTGAGGGATGATATAGTACCTGCTGCAGGCCGGACAGACGCCTGTGAGGGATGATATAGTGATTGCTGGAGGCCGGACAGATGCCTGTGAGGGATGATATAGTGACTGCTGCAGGCCGGACAGCCGCCTGTGAGGGATGATATAGTGACTGCTGCAGGCCGGACAGACGCCTGTGAGGGATGATATAGTGACTGCTGGAGGCCGGACAGACGCCTGTGAGGGATGATATAGTGACTGCTGGAGGCCGGACAGACGCCTGTGAGGGATGATATAGTGACTGCTGGAGGCCGGACAGACGCCTGTGAGGGATGATATAGTGACTGCTGGAGGCCAGACAGACGCCTGTGAGGGATGATATAGTGATTGCTGGAGGCCGGACAGATGCCTGTGAGGGATGATATAGTGATTGCTGGAGGCCGGACAGATGCCTGTGAGGGATGATATAGTGACTGCTGCAGGCCGGACAGACGCCTGTGAGGGATGATATAGTGATTGCTGGAGGCCGGACAGATGCCTGTGAGGGATGATATAGTGACTGCTGCAGGCCGGACAGACGCCTGTGAGGGATGATATAGTGACTGCTGCAGGCCGGACAGACGCCTGTGAGGGATGATATAGTGACTGCTGGAGGCCAGACAGACGCCTGTGAGGGATGATATAGTGACTGCTGGAGGCCGGACAGACGCCTGTGAGGGATGATATAGTGACTGCTGGAGGCCGGACAGACGCCTGTGAGGGATGATATAGTGACTGCTGGAGGCCGGACAGACGCCTGTGAGGGATGATATAGGGACTGCTGGAGGCCGGACAGACGCCTGTGAGGGATGATATAGTGACTGCTGGAGGCCAGACAGACGCCTGTGAGGGATGATATAGTGACTGCTGGAGGCCAGACAGACGCCTGTGAGGGATGATAGAGACTGCTGGAGGCCGGACAGACGCCTGTGAGGGATGATATAGTGACTGCTGGAGGCCGGACAGACACCTGTGAGGGATGATATAGTGACTGCTGGAGGCCGGACAGACGCCTGTGAGGGATGATATAGGGACTGCTGGAGGCCGGACAGACGCCTGTGAGGGATGATATAGTGACTGCTGGAGGCCGGACAGACGCCTGTGAGGGATGATATAGTGACTGCTGGAGGCCGGACAGACGCCTGTGAGGGATGATATAGTGACTGCTGGAGGCCAGACAGACGCCTGTGAGGGATGATATAGTGATTGCTGGAGGCCGGACAGATGCCTGTGAGGGATGATATAGTGATTGCTGGAGGCCGGACAGATGCCTGTGAGGGATGATATAGTGACTGCTGCAGGCCGGACAGACGCCTGTGAGGGATGATATAGTGATTGCTGGAGGCCGGACAGATGCCTGTGAGGGATGATATAGTGACTGCTGCAGGCCGGACAGACGCCTGTGAGGGATGATATAGTGACTGCTGCAGGCCGGACAGACGCCTGTGAGGGATGATATAGTGACTGCTGGAGGCCAGACAGACGCCTGTGAGGGATGATATAGTGACTGCTGGAGGCCGGACAGACGCCTGTGAGGGATGATATAGTGACTGCTGGAGGCCGGACAGACGCCTGTGAGGGATGATATAGTGACTGCTGGAGGCCGGACAGACGCCTGTGAGGGATGATATAGGGACTTCTGGAGGCCGGACAGACGCCTGTGAGGGATGATATAGTGACTGCTGGAGGCCAGACAGACGCCTGTGAGGGATGATATAGTGACTGCTGGAGGCCAGACAGACGCCTGTGAGGGATGATAGAGACTGCTGGAGGCCGGACAGACGCCTGTGAGGGATGATATAGTGACTGCTGGAGGCCGGACAGACGCCTGTGAGGGATGATATAGAGACTGCTGGAGGCCGGACAGATGCCTGTGAGGGATGATATAGTGACTGCTGGAGGCCGGACAGACGCCTGTGAGGGATGATATAGTGACTGCTGGAGGCCGGACAGATGCCTGTGAGGGATGATATAGTGACTGCTGGAGGCCGGACAGACGCCTGTGAGGGATGATATAGTGATTGCTGGAGGCCGGACAGACACCTGTGAGGGATGATATAGTGACTGCTGCAGGCCAGACAGACGCCTGTGAGGGATGATATAGTGACTGCTGGAGGCCAGACAGACGCCTGTGAGGGATGATAGAGACTGCTGGAGGCCGGACAGACGCCTGTGAGGGATGATATAGTGACTGCTGGAGGCCGGACAGACGCCTGTGAGGGATGATATAGAGACTGCTGGAGGCCGGACAGATGCCTGTGAGGGATGATATAGTGACTGCTGGAGGCCGGACAGACGCCTGTGAGGGATGATATAGTGACTGCTTGAGGCCGGACAGATGCCTGTGAGGGATGATATAGTGACTGCTGGAGGCCGGACAGACGCCTGTGAGGGATGATATAGTGATTGCTGGAGGCCGGACAGACACCTGTGAGGGATGATATAGTGACTGCTGCAGGCCGGACAGACGCCTGTGAGGGATGATATAGTGACTGCTGGAGGCCGGACAGACGCCTGTGAGGGATGGTAGAGACTGCTGGAGGCCGGACAGACGCCTGTGAGGGATGATATAGTGACTGCTGGAGGCCGGACAGACGCCTGTGAGGGATGGTAGAGACTGCTGGAGGCCGGACAGACGCCTGTGAGGGATGATATAGTGACTGCCGGAGGCCGGACAGACACCTGTGAGGGATGATAGAGACTGCTGCAGGCCGGACAGACGCCTGTGAGGGATGATATAGTGACTGCTGGAGGCCGGACAGATGCCTGTGAGGGATGATATAGTGACTGCTGCAGGCCGGACAGACGCCTGTGAGGGATGATATAGTGACTGCTGGAGGCCGGACAGACGCCTGTGAGGGATGATATAGTGATTGCTGGAGGCCGGACAGACGCCTGTGAGGGATGATATAGTGACTGCTGGAGGCCGGACAGACACCTGTGAGGGATGATATAGACTGCTGGAAGCCGGACAGACGCCTGTGAGGGATGATATAGTGACTGCTGGAGGCCGGACAGACGCCTGTGAGGGATGATATAGTGACTGCTGGAGACCGGACAGACACCTGTGAGGGATGATATAGTGACTGCTGGAGGCCGGACAGACGCCTGTGAGGGATGATATAGTGACTGCTGGAGGCCGGACAGACACCTGTGAGGGATGATATAGTGACTGCTGGAGGCCGGAAAGATGCCTGTGAGGGATGATAGAGACTGCTGGAGGCCGGACAGACGCCTGTGAGGGATGATAGAGACTGCTGGAGGCCGGACAGACGCCTGTGAGGGATGATATAGTGATTGCTGGAGGCCGGACAGATGCCTGTGAGGGATGATATAGTGATTGCTGGAGGCCGGACAGATGCCTGTGAGGGATGATATAGTGACTGCTGCAGGCCGGACAGACACCTGTGAGGGATGATATAGTACCTGCTGGAGGCCGGACAGACGCCTGTGAGGGATGATATAGTGATTGCTGGAGGCCGGACAGATGCCTGTGAGGGATGATATAGTACCTGCTGCAGGCCGGACAGACGCCTGTGAGGGATGATATAGTACCTGCTGGAGGCCGGACAGACGCCTGTGAGGGATGATATAGTGATTGCTGGAGGCCGGACAGATGCCTGTGA
Source organism: Anomaloglossus baeobatrachus (assembly GCF_048569485.1). Lineage (NCBI taxonomy): Eukaryota > Metazoa > Chordata > Amphibia > Anura > Aromobatidae > Anomaloglossus > Anomaloglossus baeobatrachus. The sequence goes on along the minus strand of NC_134359.1, from coordinate 309,422,828 downwards.
GGGATGATATAGTGACTGCTGCAGGCCGGACAGACGCCTGTGAGGGATGATATAGTGACTGCTGGAGGCCGGACAGACGCCTGTGAGGGATGATATAGTGACTGCTGGAGGCCGGACAGACGCCTGTGAGGGATGATATAGTGACTGCTGGAGGCCGGACAGACGCCTGTGAGGGATGATATAGTGACTGCTGGAGGCCAGACAGACGCCTGTGAGGGATGATATAGTGATTGCTGGAGGCCGGACAGATGCCTGTGAGGGATGATATAGTGATTGCTGGAGGCCGGACAGATGCCTGTGAGGGATGATATAGTGACTGCTGCAGGCCGGACAGACGCCTGTGAGGGATGATATAGTGATTGCTGGAGGCCGGACAGATGCCTGTGAGGGATGATATAGTGACTGCTGCAGGCCGGACAGACGCCTGTGAGGGATGATATAGTGACTGCTGGAGGCCAGACAGACGCCTGTGAGGGATGATATAGTGACTGCTGGAGGCCGGACAGACGCCTGTGAGGGATGATATAGTGACTGCTGGAGGCCGGACAGACGCCTGTGAGGGATGATATAGTGACTGCTGGAGGCCGGACAGACGCCTGTGAGGGATGATATAGGGACTGCTGGAGGCCGGACAGACGCCTGTGAGGGATGATATAGTGACTGCTGGAGGCCAGACAGATGCCTGTGAGGGATGATATAGTGACTGCTGGAGGCCAGACAGACGCCTGTGAGGGATGATAGAGACTGCTGGAGGCCAGACAGACGCCTGTGAGGGATGATATAGTGACTGCTGGAGGCCGGACAGACGCCTGTGAGGGATGATATAGTGACTGCTGGAGGCCAGACAGACGCCTGTGAGGGATGATATAGTGATTGCTGGAGGCCGGACAGATGCCTGTGAGGGATGATATAGTGATTGCTGGAGGCCGGACAGATGCCTGTGAGGGATGATATAGTGACTGCTGCAGGCCGGACAGACGCCTGTGAGGGACGATATAGTGATTGCTGGAGGCCGGACAGATGCCTGTGAGGGATGATATAGTGACTGCTGCAGGCCGGACAGACGCCTGTGAGGGATGATATAGTGACTGCTGCAGGCCGGACAGACGCCTGTGAGGGATGATATAGTGACTGCTGGAGGCCGGACAGACGCCTGTGAGGGATGATATAGTGACTGCTGGAGGCCGGACAGACGCCTGTGAGGGATGATATAGTGACTGCTGGAGGCCGGACAGACGCCTGTGAGGGATGATATAGTGACTGCTGGAGGCCAGACAGACGCCTGTGAGGGATGATATAGTGACTGCTGGAGGCCGGACAGACGCCTGTGAGGGATGATATAGTGACTGCTGGAGGCCGGACAGACGCCTGTGAGGGATGATATAGTGACTGCTGGAGGCCGAACAGACGCCTGTGAGGGATGATATAGGGACTTCTGGAGGCCGGACAGACGCCTGTGAGGGATGATATAGTGACTGCTGGAGGCCAGACAGACGCCTGTGAGGGATGATATAGTGACTGCTGGAGGCCAGACAGACGCCTGTGAGGGATGATAGAGACTGCTGGAGGCCGGACAGACGCCTGTGAGGGATGATATAGTGACTGCTGGAGGCCGGACAGACGCCTGTGAGGGATGATATAGAGACTGCTGGAGGCCGGACAGATGCCTGTGAGGGATGATATAGTGACTGCTGGAGGCCGGACAGACGCCTGTGAGGGATGATATAGTGACTGCTGGAGGCCGGACAGATGCCTGTGAGGGATGATATAGTGACTGCTGGAGGCCGGACAGATGCCTGTGAGGGATGATATAGTGATTGCTGGAGGCCGGACAGACACCTGTGAGGGATGATATAGTGACTGCTGCAGGCCGGACAGACGCCTGTGAGGGATGATATAGTGACTGCTGGAGGCCGGACAGACGCCTGTGAGGGATGATAGAGACTGCTGGAGGCCGGACAGACGCCTGTGAGGGATGATATAGTGACTGCCGGAGGCCGGACAGACACCTGTGAGGGATGATAGAGACTGCTGCAGGCCGGACAGACGCCTGTGAGGGATGATATAGTGACTGCTGGAGGCCGGACAGACGCCTGTGAGGGATGATATAGAGACTGCTGGAGGCCGGACAGATGCCTGTGAGGGATGATATAGTGACTGCTGGAGGCCGGACAGACGCCTGTGAGGGATGATATAGTGACTGCTGGAGGCCGGACAGATGCCTGTGAGGGATGATATAGTGACTGCTGGAGGCCGGACAGACGCCTGTGAGGGATGATATAGTGATTGCTGGAGGCCGGACAGACACCTGTGAGGGATGATATAGTGACTGCTGCAGGCCGGACAGACGCCTGTGAGGGATGATATAGTGACTGCTGGAGGCCGGACAGACGCCTGTGAGGGATGATAGAGACTGCTGGAGGCCGGACAGACGCCTGTGAGGGATGATATAGTGACTGCCGGAGGCCGGACAGACACCTGTGAGGGATGATAGAGACTGCTGCAGGCCGGACAGACGCCTGTGAGGGATGATATCGTGACTGCTGGAGGCCGGACAGATGCCTGTGAGGGATGATATAGTGACTGCTGCAGGCCGGACAGACGCCTGTGAGGGATGATATAGTGACTGCTGGAGGCCGGACAGACGCCTGTGAGGGATGATATAGTGATTGCTGGAGGCCGGACAGACGCCTGTGAGGGATGATATAGTGACAGCTGGAGGCCGGACAGACACCTGTGAGGGATGATATAGACTGCTGGAAGCCGGACAGACGCCTGTGAGGGATGATATAGTGACTGCTGGAGGCCGGACAGACGCCTGTGGGGGATGATATAGTGACTGCTGGAGACCGGACAGACACCTGTGAGGGATGATATAGTGACTGCTGGAGGCCGGACAGACGCCTGTGAGGGATGATATAGTAACTGCTGGAGGCCGGACAGACGCCTGTGAGGGATGATATAGAGACTGCTGGAGGCCGGACAGACGCCTGTGAGGGATGATATAGAGACTGCTGGAGGCCGGACAGACGCCTGTGAGGGATGATATAGTGACTGCTGGAGGCCGGACAGACGCCTGTGAGGGATGATATAGAGACTGCTGGAGGCCGGACAGACGCCTGTGAGGGATGATATAGTGACTGCTGAAGGCCGGACAGACTCCTGTGAGGGATGATATAGTAACTGCTGGAGGCCGGACAGACACCTGTGAGGGATGATATAGTGACTGCTGGAGGCCGGATAGACACCTGTGAGGGATGATATAGTGACTGCTGGAGGCCGGACAGACGCCTGTGAGGGATGATATACTGACTGCTGGAGACCGGACAGACGCCTGTGAGGGATGATATAGTACCTGCTGGAGGCCGGACAGACGCCTGTGAGGGATGATATAGTGACTGCTGGAGGCCGGACAGACGCCTGTGAGGGATGATATAGTGACTGCTGGAGACCGGACAGACGCCTGTGAGGGATGATATAGTGACTGCTGGAGGCCGGACAGACACCTGTGAGGGATGATATAGTGACTGCTGGAGGATGGACAGACACCTGTGAGGGATGATATAGTGACTGCTGGAGGCCGGACAGACGCCTGTGAGGGATGATATAGTGACTGCTGGAGGATGGACAGACACCTGTGAGGGATGATATAGTGACTGCTGGAGGCCGGACAGACGCCTGTGAGGGATGATATAGTGACTGCTGGAGGATGGACAGACACCTGTGAGGGATGATATAGTGACTGCTGGAGGCCGGACAGACGCCTGTGAGGGATGATATAGTGACTGCTGGAGGCCGGACAGACACCTGTGAGGGATGATATAGTGACTGCTGGAGGCCGGACAGACGCCTGTGAGGGATGATATAGTGACTGCTGGAGGCCGGACAGACACCTGTGAGGGATGATATAGTGACTGCTGGAGGCCGGACAGACTCCTGTGAGGGATGATATAGTAACTGCTGGAGGCCGGACAGACACCTGTGAGGGATGATATAGTGACTGCTGGAGGCCGGACAGACGCCTGTGAGGGATGATATAGAGACTGCTGGAGGCCGGACAGACGCCTGTGAGGGATGATATAGTGACTGCTGGAGACCGGACAGACACCTGTGAGGGATGATATAGTGGCTGCTGGAGGCCGGACAGACGCCTGTGAGGGATGATATAGTGACTGCTGGAGACCGGACAGACACCTGTGAGGGATGATATAGTGACTGCTGGAGGCCGGACAGACACCTGTGAGGGATGATATAGTGACTGCTAGAGACCGGACAGACGCCTGTGAGGGATGATATAGTGGCTGCTAGAGGCCGGACAGACGCCTGTGAGGGATGATATAGTGACTGCTGGAGGCTGGACAGACGCCTGTGAGGGATGATATAGTGACTGCTAGAGGCCGGACAGACGCCTGTGAGGGATGATATAGTGACTGCTGGAGGCCGGACAGACGCCTGTGAGGGATGATATAGTGACTGCTAGAGGCCGGACAGACGCCTGTGAGGGATGATATAGTGACTGATGGAGGCCGGACAGACGCCTGTGAGGGATGATATAGTGACTGATGGAGGCCGGACAGACGCCTGTGAGGGATGATATAGTGACTGCTGGAGGCCGGACAGACGCCTGTGAGGGATAATATAGTGACTGCTGGAGACCGGACAGACGCCTGTGAGGGATGATATAGTGACTGATGGAGGCCGGACAGACGCCTGTGAGGGATGATATAGTGACTGCTGGAGACCGGACAGACACCTGTGAGGGATGATATAGTGACTGCTGGAGGCCGGACAGACACCTGTGAGGGATGATATAGTGACTGCTGGAGACCGGACAGACGCCTGTGAGGGATGATATAGTGACTGCTGGAGGCCGGACAGACGCCTGTGAGGGATGATAGAGACTGCTGGAGGCCGGACAGACGCCTGTGAGGGATGATAGAGACTGCTGGAGGCCGGACAGACGCCTGTGAGGGATAATATAGTGACTGCTGGAGACCGGACAGACGCCTGTGAGGGATGATATAGTGACTGCTGGAGGCCGGACAGACGCCTGTGAGGGATGATATAGTGACTGCTGGAGGCCGGAAAGATGCCTGTGAGGGATGATAGAGACTGCTGGAGGCCGGACAGACGCCTGTGAGGGATGATAGAGACTGCTGGAGGCCGGACAGACGCCTGTGAGGGATGATATAGTGATTGCTGGAGGCCGGACAGATGCCTGTGAGGGATGATATAGTGATTGCTGGAGGCCGGACAGATGCCTGTGAGGGATGATATAGTGACTGCTGGAGGCCGGACAGACGCCTGTGAGGGATGATATAGTGACTGCTGGAGGCCGGACAGACGCCTGTGAGGGATGATATAGTGACTGCTGGAGGCCGGACAGACACCTGTGAGGGATGATATAGTACCTGCTGGAGGCCGGACAGACGCCTGTGAGGGATGATATAGTGATTGCTGGAGGCCGGACAGATGCCTGTGAGGGATGATATAGTACCTGCTGCAGGCCGGACAGACGCCTGTGAGGGATCATATAGTACCTGCTGGAGGCCGGACAGACGCCTGTGAGGGATGATATAGTGATTGCTGGAGGCCGGACAGATGCCTGTGAGGGATGATATAGTGACTGCTGCAGGCCGGACAGCCGCCTGTGAGGGATGATATAGTGACTGCTGCAGGCCGGACAGACGCCTGTGAGGGATGATATAGTGACTGCTGGAGGCCGGACAGACGCCTGTGAGGGATGATATAGTGACTGCTGGAGGCCGGACAGACGCCTGTGAGGGATGATATAGTGACTGCTGGAGGCCGGACAGACGCCTGTGAGGGATGATATAGTGACTGCTGGAGGCCAGACAGACGCCTGTGAGGGATGATATAGTGATTGCTGGAGGCCGGACAGATGCCTGTGAGGGATGATATAGTGATTGCTGGAGGCCGGACAGATGCCTGTGAGGGATGATATAGTGACTGCTGCAGGCCGGACAGACGCCTGTGAGGGATGATATAGTGATTGCTGGAGGCCGGACAGATGCCTGTGAGGGATGATATAGTGACTGCTGCAGGCCGGACAGACGCCTGTGAGGGATGATATAGTGACTGCTGCAGGCCGGACAGACGCCTGTGAGGGATGATATAGTGACTGCTGGAGGCCAGACAGACGCCTGTGAGGGATGATATAGTGACTGCTGGAGGCCGGACAGACGCCTGTGAGGGATGATATAGTGACTGCTGGAGGCCGGACAGACGCCTGTGAGGGATGATATAGTGACTGCTGGAGGCCGGACAGACGCCTGTGAGGGATGATATAGGGACTGCTGGAGGCCGGACAGACGCCTGTGAGGGATGATATAGTGACTGCTGGAGGCCAGACAGACGCCTGTGAGGGATGATATAGTGACTGCTGGAGGCCAGACAGACGCCTGTGAGGGATGATAGAGACTGCTGGAGGCCGGACAGACGCCTGTGAGGGATGATATAGTGACTGCTGGAGGCCGGACAGACGCCTGTGAGGGATGATATAGTGACTGCTGGAGGCCAGACAGACGCCTGTGAGGGATGATATAGTGATTGCTGGAGGCCAGACAGACGCCTGTGAGGGATGATAGAGACTGCTGGAGGCCGGACAGACGCCTGTGAGGGATGATATAGTGATTGCTGGAGGCCGGACAGATGCCTGTGAGGGATGATATAGTGACTGCTGGAGGCCGGACAGATGCCTGTGAGGGATGATATAGTGATTGCTGGAGGCCGGACAGATGCCTGTGAGGGATGATATAGTGACTGCTGCAGGCCGGACAGACGCCTGTGAGGGATGATATAGTGATTGCTGGAGGCCGGACAGATGCCTGTGAGGGATGATATAGTGACTGCTGCAGGCCGGACAGACGCCTGTGAGGGATGATATAGTGACTGCTGCAGGCCGGACAGACGCCTGTGAGGGATGATATAGTGACTGCTGGAGGCCAGACAGACGCCTGTGAGGGATGATATAGTGACTGCTGGAGGCCGGACAGACGCCTGTGAGGGATGATATAGTGACTGCTGGAGGCCGGACAGACGCCTGTGAGGGATGATATAGTGACTGCTGGAGGCCGGACAGACGCCTGTGAGGGATGATATAGGGACTTCTGGAGGCCGGACAGACGCCTGTGAGGGATGATATAGTGACTGCTGGAGGCCAGACAGACGCCTGTGAGGGATGATATAGTGACTGCTGGAGGCCAGACAGACGCCTGTGAGGGATGATAGAGACTGCTGGAGGCCGGACAGACGCCTGTGAGGGATGATATAGTGACTGCTGGAGGCCGGACAGACGCCTGTGAGGGATGATATAGAGACTGCTGGAGGCCGGACAGATGCCTGTGAGGGATGATATAGTGACTGCTGGAGGCCGGACAGACGCCTGTGAGGGATGATATAGTGACTGCTGGAGGCCGGACAGATGCCTGTGAGGGATGATATAGTGACTGCTGGAGGCCGGACAGACGCCTGTGAGGGATGATATAGTGATTGCTGGAGGCCGGACAGACACCTGTGAGGGATGATATAGTGACTGCTGCAGGCCGGACAGACGCCTGTGAGGGATGATATAGTGACTGCTGGAGGCCGGACAGATGCCTGTGAGGGATGATATAGTGACTGCTGGAGGCCAGACAGACGCCTGTGAGGGATGATATAGTGACTGCTGGAGGCCAGACAGACGCCTGTGAGGGATGATAGAGACTGCTGGAGGCCGGACAGACGCCTGTGAGGGATGATATAGTGACTGCTGGAGGCCGGACAGACGCCTGTGAGGGATGATATAGAGACTGCTGGAGGCCGGACAGATGCCTGTGAGGGATGATATAGTGACTGCTGGAGGCCGGACAGACGCCTGTGAGGGATGATATAGTGACTGCTGGAGGCCGGACAGATGCCTGTGAGGGATGATATAGTGACTGCTGGAGGCCGGACAGACGCCTGTGAGGGATGATATAGTGATTGCTGGAGGCCGGACAGACACCTGTGAGGGATGATATAGTGACTGCTGCAGGCCGGACAGACGCCTGTGAGGGATGATATAGTGACTGCTGGAGGCCGGACAGACGCCTGTGAGGGATGGTAGAGACTGCTGGAGGCCGGACAGACGCCTGTGAGGGATGATATAGTGACTGCTGGAGGCCGGACAGACGCCTGTGAGGGATGGTAGAGACTGCTGGAGGCCGGACAGACGCCTGTGAGGGATGATATAGTGACTGCCGGAGGCCGGACAGACACCTGTGAGGGATGATAGAGACTGCTGCAGGCCGGACAGACGCCTGTGAGGGATGATATAGTGACTGCTGGAGGCCGGACAGATGCCTGTGAGGGATGATATAGTGACTGCTGCAGGCCGGACAGACGCCTGTGAGGGATGATATAGTGACTGCTGGAGGCCGGACAGACGCCTGTGAGGGATGATATAGTGAGTGCTGGAGGCCGGACAGATGCCTGTGAGGGATGATATAGTGACTGCTGCAGGCCGGACAGACGCCTGTGAGGGATGATATAGTGACTGCTGGAGGCCGGACAGACGCCTGTGAGGGATGATATAGTGATTGCTGGAGGCCGGACAGACGCCTGTGAGGGATGATATAGTGACTGCTGGAGGCCGGACAGACGCCTGTGAGGGATGATAGAGACTGCTGGAGGCCGGACAGACGCCTGTGAGGGATGATATAGTGATTGCTGGAGGCCGGACAGATGCCTGTGAGGGATGATATAGTGATTGCTGGAGGCCGGACAGATGCCTGTGAGGGATGATATAGTGACTGCTGCAGGCCGGACAGACACCTGTGAGGGATGATATAGTACCTGCTGGAGGCCGGACAGACGCCTGTGAGGGATGATATAGTGATTGCTGGAGGCCGGACAGATGCCTGTGAGGGATGATATAGTACCTGCTGCAGGCCGGACAGACGCCTGTGAGGGATGATATAGTACCTGCTGGAGGCCGGACAGACGCCTGTGAGGGATGATATAGTGATTGCTGGAGGCCGGACATATGCCTGTGAGGGATGATATAGTGACTGCTGCAGGCCGGACAGACGCCTGTGAGGGATGATATAGTGACTGCTGGAGGCCGGACAGACGCCTGTGAGGGATGATATAGTGACTGCTGGAGGCCGGACAGACGCCTGTGAGGGATGATATAGTGACTGCTGGAGGCCGGACAGACGCCTGTGAGGGATGATATAGTGACTGCTGGAGGCCAGACAGACGCCTGTGAGGGATGATATAGTGATTGCTGGAGGCCGGACAGATGCCTGTGAGGGATGATATAGTGATTGCTGGAGGCCGGACAGATGCCTGTGAGGGATGATATAGTGACTGCTGCAGGCCGGACAGACGCCTGTGAGGGATGATATAGTGATTGCTGGAGGCCGGACAGATGCCTGTGAGGGATGATATAGTGACTGCTGCAGGCCGGACAGACGCCTGTGAGGGATGATATAGTGACTGCTGGAGGCCAGACAGACGCCTGTGAGGGATGATATAGTGACTGCTGGAGGCCGGACAGACGCCTGTGAGGGATGATATAGTGACTGCTGGAGGCCGGACAGACGCCTGTGAGGGATGATATAGTGACTGCTGGAGGCCGGACAGACGCCTGTGAGGGATGATATAGGGACTGCTGGAGGCCGGACAGACGCCTGTGAGGGATGATATAGTGACTGCTGGAGGCCAGACAGATGCCTGTGAGGGATGATATAGTGACTGCTGGAGGCCAGACAGACGCCTGTGAGGGATGATAGAGACTGCTGGAGGCCGGACAGACGCCTGTGAGGGATGATATAGTGACTGCTGGAGGCCGGACAGACGCCTGTGAGGGATGATATAGTGACTGCTGGAGGCCAGACAGACGCCTGTGAGGGATGATATAGTGATTGCTGGAGGCCGGACAGATGCCTGTGAGGGATGATATAGTGATTGCTGGAGGCCGGACAGATGCCTGTGAGGGATGATATAGTGACTGCTGCAGGCCGGACAGACGCCTGTGAGGGATGATATAGTGATTGCTGGAGGCCGGACAGATGCCTGTGAGGGATGATATAGTGACTGCTGCAGGCCGGACAGACGCCTGTGAGGGATGATATAGTGACTGCTGCAGGCCGGACAGACGCCTGTGAGGGATGATGTAGTGACTGCTGGAGGCCAGACAGACGCCTGTGAGGGATGATATAGTGACTGCTGGAGGCCGGACAGACGCCTGTGAGGGATGATATAGTGACTGCTGGAGGCCGGACAGACGCCTGTGAGGGATGATATAGTGATTGCTGGAGGCCGGACAGATGCCTGTGAGGGATGATATAGTGACTGCTGCAGGCCGGACAGACGCCTGTGAGGGATGATATAGTGATTGCTGGAGGCCGGACAGATGCCTGTGAGGGATGATATAGTGACTGCTGCAGGCTGGACAGACGCCTGTGAGGGATGATATAGTGACTGCTGCAGGCCGGACAGACGCCTGTGAGGGATGATATAGTGACTGCTGGAGGCCAGACAGACGCCTGTGAGGGATGATATAGTGACTGCTGGAGGCCGGACAGACGCCTGTGAGGGATGATATAGTGACTGCTGGAGGCCGGACAGACGCCTGTGAGGGATGATATAGGGACTTCTGGAGGCCGGACAGACGCCTGTGAGGGATGATATAGTGACTGCTGGAGGCCAGACAGACGCCTGTGAGGGATGATATAGTGACTGCTGGAGGCCAGACAGACGCCTGTGAGGGATGATAGAGACTGCTGGAGGCCGGACAGACGCCTGTGAGGGATGATATAGTGACTGTTGGAGGCCGGACAGACGCCTGTGAGGGATGATATAGAGACTGCTGGAGGCCGGACAGATGCCTGTGAGGGATGATATAGTGACTGCTGGAGGCCGGACAGACGCCTGTGAGGGATGATATAGTGACTGCTGGAGGCAAGACAGATGCCTGTGAGGGATGATATAGTGACTGCTGGAGGCCGGACAGACGCCTGTGAGGGATGATATAGTGATTGCTGGAGGCCGGACAGACACCTGTGAGGGATGATATAGTGACTGCTGCAGGCCGGACAGACGCCTGTGAGGGATGATATAGTGACTGCTGGAGGCCGGACAGACGCCTGTGAGGGATGATAGAGACTGCTGGAGGCCGGACAGACGCCTGTGAGGGATGATATAGTGACTGCCGGAGGCCGGACAGACACCTGTGAGGGATGATAGAGACTGCTGCAGGCCGGACAGACGCCTGTGAGGGATGATATAGTGACTGCTGGAGGCCGGACAGATGCCTGTGAGGGATGATATAGTGACTGCTGCAGGCCGGACAGACGCCTGTGAGGGATGATATAGTGACTGCTGGAGGCCGGACAGACGCCTGTGAGGGATGATATAGTGATTGCTGGAGGCCGGACAGACGCCTGTGAGGGATGATATAGTGACTGCTGGAGGCCGGACAGACACCTGTGAGGGATGATATAGACTGCTGGAAGCCGGACAGACGCCTGTGAGGGATGATATAGTGACTGCTGGAGGCCGGACAGACGCCTGTGAGGGATGATATAGTGACTGCTGGAGACCGGACAGACACCTGTGAGGGATGATATAGTGACTGCTGGAGGCCGGACAGACGCCTGTGAGGGATGATATAGTGACTGCTGGAGGCCGGACAGACACCTGTGAGGGATGATATAGTGACTGCTGGAGGCCGGACAGACGCCTGTGAGGGATGATATAGTGACTGCTGGAGACCGGACAGACACCTGTGAGGGATGATAGTGACTGCTGGAGGCCGGGCAGACGCCTGTGAGGGATGATATAGTGACTGCTGGATGATGGACAGACGCCTGTGAGGGATGATATAGTGACTGCTGTAGGCCGGACAGACGCCTGTGAGGGATGATATAGTGACTGCTGGAGGCAGGACAGACACCTGTGAGGGATGATATAGTGACTGCTGGAGGCCGGACAGACACCTGTGAGGGATGATATAGTGACTGCTGGAGGCCGGACAGACGCCTGTGAGGGATGATATAGTGACTGCTGGAGGCCGGACAGACGCCTGTGAGGGATGATATAGTGACTGCTGGAGGCAGGACAGACACCTGTGAGGGATGATAGTGACTGCTGCAGGCCGGACAGACACCTGTGAGGGATGATAGAGGCTGCTGGAGGCCGGACAGACGCCTGTGAGGGATGATATAGTGACTGCTGGAGGCAGGACAGACACCTGTGAGGGATGATATAGTGACTGCTGGAGGCCGGACAGACGCCTGTGAGGGATGATATAGAGACTGCTGGAGGCCGGACAGACGCCTGTGAGGGATGATATAGTGACTGCTGGAGGCCGGACAGACGCCTGTGAGGGATGATATAGTGACTGCTGGAGGCCGGACAGACGCCTGTGAGGGATGATATAGTGACTGCTGGAGGCCGGACAGACGCCTGTGAGGGATGATATAGTGACTGCTGGAGGCCGGACAGACACCTGTGAGGGATGATATAGTGACTGCTGGAGGCCGGACAGACGCCTGTGAGGGATGATATAGTGACTGCTGGAGGCCGGACAGACGCCTGTGAGGGATGATATAGTGACTGCTGGAGGCCGGACAGACGCCTGTGAGGGATGATATAGTGACTGCTGGAGGCCGGACAGACGCCTGTGAGGGATGATATAGTGACTGCTGGAGGCTGGACAGACACCTGTGAGGGATGATATAGTGACTGCTGGAGGCCGGACAGACGCCTGTGAGGGATGATATAGTGACTGCTGGAGGCCGGACAGACGCCTGTGAGGGATGATATAGTGACTGCTGGAGGCCGGACAGACACCTGTGAGGGATGATATAGTGACTGCTGGAGGCCGGACAGACGCCTGTGAGGGATGATATAGTGACTGCTGGAGGCCGGACAGACGCCTGTGAGGGATGATATAGTGACTGCTGGAGGCAGGACAGACACCTGTGAGGGATGATAGTGACTGCTGCAGGCCGGACAGACACCTGTGAGGGATGATAGAGGCTGCTGGAGGCCGGACAGACGCCTGTGAGGGATGATATAGTGACTGCCGGAGGCCGGACAGACGCCTGTGAGGGATGATATAGTGACTGCTGGAGGCCGGACAGACACCTGTGAGGGATGATATAGTGACTGCTGGAGGCCGGACAGACGCCTGTGAGGGATGATATAGTGACTGCTGGAGGCCGGACAGATGCCTGTGAGGGATGATAGAGACTGCTGGAGGCCGGACAGACACCTGTGAGGGATGATATAGTGACTGCTGGAGGCCGGACAGACGCCTGTGAGGGATGATATAGTGACTGCTGTGGGCCGGACAGACACCTGTGAGGGATGATAGAGACTGCTGGAGGCCGGACAGACACCTGTGAGGGATGATATAGTGACTGCTGGAGGCCGGACAGACGCCTGTGAGGGATGATATAGAGACTGCTGGAGGCCGGACAGACGCCTGTGAGGGATGATATAGTGACTGCTGGAGACCGGACAGACGCCTGTGAGGGATGATATAGTGACTGCTGGAGGCCGGACAGACGCCTGTGAGGGATGATAGAGGCTGCTGGAGGCCGGACAGACACCTGTGAGGGATGATATAGTGACTGCTGGAGGCCGGACAGACGCCTGTGAGGGATGATATAGTGACTGCTGGAAGCCGGACAGACGCCTGTGAGGGATGATATAGTGACTGATGGAGGCCGGACAGACGCCTGTGAGGGATGATATAGAGACTGCTGGAGGCCGGACAGACACCTGTGAGGGATGATATAGTGACTGCTGGAGGCCGGACAGACACCTGTGAGGGATGATATAGAGACTGCTGGAGGCCGGACAGACGCCTGTGAGGGATGATATAGTGACTGCTGGAAGCCGGACAGACGCCTGTGAGGGATGATATAGTGACTGATGGAGGCCGGACAGACGCCTGTGAGGGATGATATAGTGACTGCTGGAGGCCGGACAGACGCCTGTGAGGGATGATATAGTGACTGCTGGAGGCCGGACAGACGCCTGTGAGGGATGATATAGTGACTGCTGGAAGCCGGACAGACGCCTGTGAGGGATGATATAGTGACTGATGGAGGCCGGACAGACGCCTGTGAGGGATGATATAGTGACTGCTGGAGGCCGGACAGACACCTGTGAGGGATGATATAGTGACTGCTGGAGGCCGGACAGACACCTGTGAGGGATGATATAGAGACTGCTGGAGGCCGGACAGACGCCTGTGAGGGATGATATAGTGACTGCTGGAGGCCGGACAGACGCCTGTGAGGGATGATATAGTGACTGCTGGAGGCCGGACAGACGCCTGTGAGGGATGATATAGTGACTGCTGGAGGCCGGACAGACACCTGTGAGGGATGATAGAGACTGCTGGAGGCCGGACAGACACCTGTGAGGGATGATATAGTGACTGCTGGAGGCCGGACAGACGCCTGTGAGGGATGATATAGTGACTGCTGTGGGCCGGACAGACACCTGTGAGGGATGATAGAGACTGCTGGAGGCGGGACAGACACCTGTGAGGGATGATATAGTGACTGCTGGAGGCCGGACAGACGCCTGTGAGGGATGATATAGAGACTGCTGGAGGCCGGACAGACGCCTGTGAGGGATGATATAGTGACTGCTGGAGGCCGGACAGACGCCTGTGAGGGATGATAGAGGCTGCTGGAGGCCGGACAGACACCCGTGAGGGATGATATAGTGACTGCTGGAGGCCGGACAGACGCCTGTGAGGGATGATATAGTGACTGCTGGAAGCCGGACAGACGCCTGTGAGGGATGATATAGTGACTGCTGGAGGCCGGACAGACGCCTGTGAGGGATGATATAGTGACTGCTGGAGGCCGGACAGACGCCTGTGAGGGATGATATAGTGACTGCTGGAGGCCGGACAGACGCCTGTGAGGGATGATATAGTGACTGCTGGAGGCCGGACAGACGCCTGTGAGGGATGATATAGTGACTGCTGGAGGCCGGACAGACGCCTGTGAGGGATGATATAGTGACTGCTGGAGGCCGGACAGACGCCTGTGAGGGATGATATAGTGACTGCTGGAGGCCGGACAGACGCCTGTGAGGGATGATATAGTGACTGCTGGAGACCGGACAGACGCCTGTGAGGGATGATATAGTGACTGCTGGAGGCCGGACAGACACCTGTGAGGGATGATATAGTGACTGCTGGAGGCCGGACAGACACCTGTGAGGGACGATATAGTGACTGCTGGAGGCCGGACAGATGCCTGTGAGGGATGATATAGTGACTGCTGGAGGCCGGACAGACGCCTGTGAGGGATGATATAGTGACTGCTGGAGGCCGGACAGACACCTGTGAGGGATGATAGAGACTGCTGGAGGCCGGACAGACGCCTGTGAGGGATGATAGAGACTGCTGGAGGCCGGACAGACGCCTGTGAGGGATGATATAGTGACTGCTGGAGGCCGGACAGACGCCTGTGAGGGATGATATAGAGACTGCTGGAGGCCGGACAGACGCCTGTGAGGGATGATATAGTGACTGCTGGAGGCCGGACAGACGCCTGTGAGGGATGATATAGAGACTGCTGGAGGCCGGACAGACGCCTGTGAGGGATGATAGAGACTGCTGGAGGCCGGACAGATGCCTGTGAGGGATGATATAGAGACTGCTGGAGGCCGGACAGACGCCTGTGAGGGATGATATAGAGACTGCTGGAGGCCGGACAGACGCCTGTGAGGGATGATATAGAGACTGCTGGAGGCCGGACAGACGCCTGTGAGGGATGATATAGTACCTGCTGGAGGCCGGACAGACGCCTGTGAGGGATGATATAGTGACTGCTGGAGACCGGACAGACGCCTGTGAGGGATGATATAGAGACTGCTGGAGACCGGACAGACGCCTGTGAGGGATGATATAGTGACTGCTGGAGACCGGACAGACGCCTGTGAGGGATGATATAGAGACTGCTGGAGACCGGACAGACGCCTGTGAGGGATGATATAGAGACTGCTGGAGGCCGGACAGACGCCTGTGAGGGATGATATAGTGACTGCTGGAGGCCGGACAGACGCCTGTGAGGGATGATATAGTGACTGCTGGAGACCGGACAGACGCCTGTGAGGGATGATATAGAGACTGCTGGAGGCCGGACAGACGCCTGTGAGGGATGATATAGTGACTGCTGGAGGCCGGACAGACGCCTGTGAGGGATGATATAGTGACTGCTGGAGGCCGGACAGACGCCTGTGAGGGATGATATAGTGACTGCTGGAGGCCGGACAGACACCTGTGAGGGATGATATAGTGACTGCTGGAGGCCGGACAGACGCCTGTGAGGGATGATATAGAGACTGCTGGAGGCCGGACAGACGCCTGTGAGGGATGATAGAGACTGCTGGAGGCCGGACAGACGCCTGTGAGGGATCATAGAGGCTGCTGGAGGCCGGACAGACGCCTGTGAGGGATGATAGAGGCTGCTGGAGGCCGGACAGACACCTGTGAGGGATGATAGAGGCTGCTGGAGGCCGGACAGACACCTGTGAGGGATGATAGAGACTGCTGGAGGCCGGACAGACGCCTGTGAGGGATGATAGAGGCTGCTGGAGGCCGGACAGACACCTGTGAGGGATGATAGAGACTGCTGGAGGCCGGACAGACGCCTGTGAGGGATGATATAGTGACTGCTGGAGGCCGGACAGATGCCTGTGAGGGATGATATAGTGACTGCTGGAGGCCAGACAGACGCCTGTGAGGGATGATATAGTGACTGCTGGAGGCCGGACAGACGCCTGTGAGGGATGATAGAGACTGCTGGAGGCCGGACAGACGCCTGTGAGGGATGATATAGTGACTGCTGGAGGCCGGACAGACGCCTGTGAGGGATGATAGAGACTGCTGGAGGCCGGACAGACGCCTGTGAGGGATGATAGAGGCTGCTGGAGGCCGGACAGACACCTGTGAGGGATGATAGAGACTGCTGGAGGCCGGACAGACGCCTGTGAGGGATGATATAGTGACTGCTGGAGGCCGGACAGATGCCTGTGAGGGATGATATAGTGACTGCTGGAGGCCAGACAGACGCCTGTGAGGGATGATATAGTGACTGCTGGAGGCCGGACAGACGCCTGTGAGGGATGATATAGTGACTGCTGGAGGCCGGACAGACGCCTGTGAGGGATGATATAGTGACTGCTGGAGGCCGGACAGACGCCTGTGAGGGATGATATAGTGACTGCTGGAGGCCGGACAGACACCTGTGAGGGATGATAGTGACTGCTGGAGGCCGGACAGACGCCTGTGAGGGATGATATAGTGACTGCTGGAGGCCAGACAGACGCCTGTGAGGGATGATATAGTGACTGCTGGAGGCAGGACAGACGCCTGTGAGGGATGATATAGTGACTGCTGGAGGCCGGACAGACGCCTGTGAGGGATGATATAGTGATTGCTGGAGGCCGGACAGACGCCTGTGAGGGATGATATAGAGACTGCTGGAGGCCGGACAGACGCCTGTGAGGGATGATATAGAGACTGCTGGAGGCCGGACAGACGCCTGTGAGGGATGATATAGTGACTGCTGGAGGCCGGACAGACACCTGTGAGTGATGATATAGTGACTGCTGGAGGCCGGACAGACGCCTGTGAGGGATGATATAGTGACTGCTGGAGGCCGGACAGACGCCTGTGAGGGATGATATAGTGACTGCTGGAGGCCGGACAGACGCCTGTGAGGGATGATATAGTGACTGCTGGAGACCGGACAGACACCTGTGAGGGATGATATAGAGACTGCTGGAGGCCGGACAGACGCCTGTGAGGGATGATATAGTGACTGCTGGAGGCCGGACAGACGCCTGTGAGGGATGATATAGTGACTGCTGGAGGCCGGACAGACGCCTGTGAGGGATGATATAGTGGCTGGTGGAGGCCGGACAGACGCCTGTGAGGGATGATATAGAGACTGCTGGAGGCCGGACAGACGCCTGTGAGGGATGATATAGTGACTGCTGGAGGCAGGACAGACGCCTGTGAGGGATGATATAGAGACTGCTGGAGGCCGGACAGACGCCTGTGAGGGATGATATAGAGACTGCTGGAGACCGGACAGACGCCTGTGAGGGATGATATAGTGACTGCTGGAGGCCGGACAGACGCCTGTGAGGGATGATAGAGGCTGCTGGAGGCCGGACAGACGCCTGTGAGGGATGATATAGTGACTGCTGGAGGCCGGACAGACGCCTGTGAGGGATGATATAGTGACTGCTGGAGGCCGGACAGACGCCTGTGAGGGATGATAGAGGCTGCTGGAGGCCGGACAGACGCCTGTGAGGGATGATATAGTGACTGCTGGAGGCCGGACAGGCGCCTGTGAGGGATGATATAGTGACTGCTGGAGGCCGGACAGACGCCTGTGAGGGATGATATAGTGACTGCTGGAGGCCGGACAGACGCCTGTGAGGGATGATATAGTGACTGCTGGAGGCCGGACAGACGCCTGTGAGGGATGATATAGTGACTGCTGGAGGCCGGACAGACGCCTGTGAGGGATGATAGAGGCTGCTGGAGGCCGGACAGACACCTGTGAGGGATGATATAGTGACTGCTGGAGGCCGGACAGACGCCTGTGAGGGATGATAGAGTGACTGCTGGAGGCCGGACAGACACCTGTGAGGGATGATAGAGGCTGCTGGAGGATGGACAGACGCCTGTGAGGGATGATATAGTGACTGCTGGAGGCCGGACAGACGCCTGTGAGGGATGATATAGTGACTGCTGGAGGCCGGACAGACGCCTGTGAGGGATGATAGAGTGACTGCTGGAGGCCGGACAGACACCTGTGAGGGATGATAGTGACTGCTGGAGGCCGGACAGACGCCTGTGAGGGATGATATAGTGACTGCTGGAGGCCGGACAGACGCCTGTAAGGGATGATATAGTGACTGCTGGAGGCCGGACAGACGCCTGTGAGGGATGATATAGTGACTGCTGGAGGCCGGACAGACGCCTGTGAGGGATGATATAGTGACTGCTAAAGGCCGGACAGACGCCTGTGAGGGATGATATAGTGACTGCTGGAGACCGGACAGACGCCTGTGAGGGATGATATAGTGACTGCTGGAGGCCGGACAGACGCCTGTGAGGGATGATATAGTGACTGCTGGAGGCCGGACAGACGCCTGTGAGGGATGATATAGTGACTGCTGGAGGCCGGACAGACGCCTGTGAGGGATGATAGAGACTGCTGGAGGCTGGACAGACGCCTGTGAGGGATGATATAGTGACTGCTGGAGGCCGGACAGACGCCTGTGAGGGATGATAGAGACTGCTGGAGGCTAGACAGACACCTGTGAGGGATGATATAGTGACTGCTGGAGGCCGGACAGACACCTGTGAGGGATGATAGAGGCTGCTGGAGGCCGGACAGACGCCTGTGAGGGATGATATAGTGACTGCTGGAGGCCGGACAGACGCCTGTGAGGGATGATAGAGGCTGCTGGAGGCCGGACAGACACCTGTGAGGGATGATATAGTGACTGCTGGAGGCCGGACAGACACCTGTGAGGGATGATATAGTGACTGCTGGAGGCCAGACAGACGCCTGTGAGGGATGATATAGTGACTGCTGGAGGCCGGACAGACGCCTGTGAGGGATGATATAGAGACTGCTGGAGGCCGGACAGACGCCTGTGAGGGATGATATAGTGACTGCTGGAGGCCGGACAGACGCCTGTGAGGGATGATAGAGACTGCTGGAGGCCAGACAGACGCCTGTGAGGGATGATATAGTGACTGCTGGAGGCTGGACAGACGCCTGTGAGGGATGATATAGTGACTGCTGGAGGCCGGACAGACGCCTGTGAGGGATGATAGAGACTGCTGGAGGCCGGACAGACGCCTGTGAGGGATGATAGAGACTGCTGGAGGCTGGACAGACGCCTGTGAGGGATGATAGAGACTGCTCCTGTGATCCGGGGTTCGGACTCTATGACCCTGGAGGTCCCGTCCATCTCCACCATTCTGTGGCAGTGCCGGGTGTGAGGGCGCACTTCCCTCACCTCACAGACGCTGTGTTTAGATTTCACATATAAATAAAGTTTTCGGATTGAAGTTTCGCTTCTCTTCTTGGTTTGCCCCACCTCCCTAAGCTGATTGGCCACTCTCGGCTATGAAATGCGAGCTGATTGGTTGCGGCTCCACCCTTTCCTCGGAGACCGCTGCTTCCTTTTCCTTGTTCCGGACCCGACCCTTGTGGACGCCTGATGGTTCTTGCAGTTGATTGGACGGCTTTGCCCAGTGACGACCAATCCCTTTCTTTAATTCTTGTGCAAACACGTTAACAGTTTTATCGTTAACGTTGATTGGCTGTTGTTTTCGGCAAGCGCGTTTCCGGCTAGTCACCGATTGGCTGATTATTACCTATCTGCTGGTTTTTATTGGTCGCTGACTCTCCTGTCAGTCCGGGCCGGTGAGCGCCTCAGCCGCCGGCCTGTTCCGTTCAGCAGCTCCCAAACATGGAGCCACCGCCAGGGTCCTGCTCCTCCCCCCCGGGGCCCCGGCCAGTGCCGCCTCCGCGCAAAGGCTCCATGGAGCGCCGGCCCCTGAGCCCTCTCCGGAGAGGAGCCGAGTACCTGGGGGCCACCGGCGATGGCCGTGCCCGGGGGAGCAAGCCTGGGACCCCTGAGAAGGCTACAGTCACCCAGAGAGTGCTGATAGTAATGCAGAGCCATGGCAGCCCCCAGCACAGTGCGGAGCCACACCGCAGAGCCTCCTCGCCTGCGGAGCCAGACCGCGGAGCCTCCTCGCCTGCGGAGCCAGACCGCGGAGCCTCCTCGCCTGCGGAGCCAGACCGCGGAGCCTCCTCGCCTGCGGAGCCCGGCCGCGGAGCCTCCTCGCCTGCGGAGCCACACCGCAGAGCCTCCTCCTCACCTGCGGAGCCAGACCGCGGAGCCTCTTCGCCTGCGGAGCCAGACCGCGGAGCCTCCTCGCCTGCGAAACCCGCCCACGGAGCCTCCTCCTCTGTGGAGCCCGGCCGCGGAGCCTCCTCGCCTGCGGAGCCCGGCTGTGAAGCCTCCTCGCCTGCGGAGCCCGGGCGCGGAGCCTCCTCTCCTGTGGTGCCCGGCTGTGAAGCCTACGCTTTGCAGTATACTTTGGCATCAAACTGGGGTGCATCAATGTCAGTGAGAACCTCAAAAGAAGTTCAGGAGACATCATCTTCAGAGAGCATCCCAATAATATCTGTTTCCGAGCTCCCACCGAGAGGTGCAGCACCACCACCAAGCACCACAGGGCAGGACCGGGGTACAGCACTGCCACCGAGCGCCCCAGGGCAGGACCGGGGTACAGCACCGCCACCAAGCACCCCAGGGCAGGACCGGGGTACAGCACCGCCACCAAGCACCCCAGGGCAGGACCGGGGTACAGCACCGCCACCGAGCGCCCCAGGGCAGGACCGGGGTACAGCACCGCCACCGAGCACCCCAGGGCAGGACCGGGGTACAGCACCGCCACCGAGCTCCCCAGGGCAGGATCAGGGTACAGCACCGCCACCGAGCGCCCCAGGGCAGGACCGGGGTTCAGCAGGGCCACCGAGCGCCCCAGGGCAGGACCGGGGTGTATCACAGCCGCCGAGCGCCCCAGGGCAGGACCGGGGTACAGCACCGCCACCGAGCACCCCAGGGCAGAACCAGGGTGCAGCACAGCCACCGAGCGCCCCAGGGCAGGACCGGGGTGCAGCACCGCCACCGAGCTCCCCAGGGCAGGACCGGGGTACAGCACCGCCACCGAGCGCCCCAGGGCAGGACCGGGGTACAGCACCGCCACCGAGCTCCCCAGGGCAGGACCGGGCTGCAGCACCGCCACCGAGCTCCCTAGGGCAGGACCGGGCTGCAGCACCGCCACCGAGCTCCCCAGGGCAGGACCGGGCTGCAGCACCGCCACCGAGCTCCCCAGGGCAGGACCGGGCTGCAGCACCGCCACCGAGCTCCCCAGGGCAGGACCGGGCTGCAGCACCGCCACCGAGCTCCCCAGGGCAGGACCGGGCTGCAGCACCGCCACAGAGCGTCCCAGGGCAGGACCGGGCTGCAGCACCGCCACCAAGCGCCCCAAGACAAGTGGAACCCACACAGGACACCATGATAAGTTTGGGGAAATCTATTCAGACTCCAATGCAGGGCACCCCAAAAGAGAACCATAGGGTGCAGCTTTCGGATACCATGATGCAGGACAGGGTGGTTTCTTCACCATCGATACAGAGCCAGCTAATCGCACCTCAACATTCAGCCGAAGAGAAGATAGAAAGTAGGGGGATGTCACCCCCGGCCGACATGTTAAGACAAGGCTCAATAGCACTGCCTAATTACACAGGGGCCCGAGACTGCACTACGACCTATGGAGAAGGTACAGCACTGCAGCCGGCCATGGAGATAAAGGGTGACGTTTCACTGACTGACGGTGCCTCGCAGAGTGCTATTCCACATCCCCAGAACCACACCCCGGCCGCCAGGGCAGAGGACCCGCGGAGCGCCCCGGCCGCCAGGGCAGAGGACCCGCGGAGCGCCCCGGCCGCCAGGGCAGAGGACCCGCGGAGCGCCCCGGCCGCCAGGGCAGAGGACCCGCGGAGCGCCCCGGCCGCCAGGGCAGAGGACCCGCGGAGCGCCCCGGCCGCCAGGGCAGAGGACCCGCGGAGCGTTACCATTATCTCACTCAACTTGATCAAACAAGAAGCAGAGCACCGGCAAGATGGAGGTCTAGCGATGGGTCACCTGAACTCCACTTCTCAGATGTCTAATCTTCCTGCACAGCCAAGCCTTGGGAGGTCATCATTATCCCCAATTCGTGTCCCAGGCCCTTCAAGCCCACATAGGAGCATATCCACTAAACCACCTCTTCCCATTCCCCCTCGATCCAACCTGTACCCTGGCCATCAGGCCCGGGAGCAGGAGTCTTCTGCTAGTCATGACACGGCCTCGCTATCCAGTTTTAGGTCCAAGGCCCCAGCCCCAGACACACTCAGTTATCTGGATTCTGTCAGTCTGATGTCAGGCACCATGGAGTCCCTCACCCTGCTGGACGACGCCAGCTCTCTAGGCTCTGATTCGGAGATTAATGGCATGCCATACAAGAAGACGGACAAATACGGCTTTCTTGGAGGAAATCAGTACACTGGTAACGGGTCAGTGCCATCACCTGCCATTAGACTGACTGAGGATTCGATGTGAGAGTGGCTCACCATGTTAGGCTGTGGCGGTGATACAGAGTGTGATGAGGTGTGGCGGTGATACAAGGCGTGTGAGATGTGTGGTGGGGATACGAGGCGTGTGATGAGGTGTGTGGTGGGGATACGAGGCGTGTGATGAGGTGTGGTGGGGATACGAGGCGTGTGAGATGTGTGGTGGGGATACGAGGCGTGTGATGAGGTGTGTGGTGGTGATAGGCGTGTGAGATGTGTGGTGGGGATACGAGGCGTGTGATGAGGTGTGGTGGGGATACGAGGCGTGTGATGAGGTGTGGCGGTGATACGAGGCGTGTGAGATGTGTGGTGGGGATACGAGGCGTGTGATGAGGTGTGTGGTGGTGATAGGCGTGTGAGATGTGTGGTGGGGATACGAGGCGTGTGATGAGGTGTGGCGGTGATACGAGGCGTGTGAGATGTGTGGTGGGGATACGAGGCGTGTGATGAGGTGTGTGGTGGTGATAGGCGTGTGAGATGTGTGGTGGGGATACGAGGCGTGTGATGAGGTGTGGTGGTGATACGAGGCGTGTGAGATGTGTGGTGGGGATACGAGGCGTGTGATGAGGTGTGGTGGGGATACGAGGCGTGTGATGAGGTGTGGCGGTGATACGAGGCGTGTGAGATGTGTGGTGGGGTTACGAGGCGTGTGATGAGGTGTGTGGTGGTGATAGGCGTGTGAGATGTGTGGTGGGGATACGAGGCGTGTGATGAGGTGTGGTGGGGATACGAGGCGTGTGATGAGGTGTGGCGGTGATACGAGGCGTGTGAGATGTGTGGTGGTGATACGAGGCGTGTGATGAGGTGTGTGGCGATGATACGGAGTGTGATGAGGTGTGGTGGTGATACGAGGCGTGTGATGAGGTGTGTGGTGGGGATACGAGGCGTGTGATGAGGTGTGTGGTGGGGATACGAGGCGTGTGATGAGGTGTGTGGTGGGGATACGAGGCGTGTGATGAGGTGTGGTGGGGATACGAGGCGTGTGATGAGGTGTGTGGTGGGGATACGAGGCGTGTGATGAAGTGTGTGGTGGGGATACGAGGCGTGTGATGAGGTGTGTGGCGGTGATACGAGGCTTGTGATGAGGTGTGGTGGGGATACGAGGCGTGTGATGAGGTGTGGTGGGGATACGAGGCGTGTGATGAGGTGTGGTGGGGATACGAGGCGTGTGGTGGGGATACGAGGCGTGTGATGAGCTGTGGTGGGGATACGAGGCGTGTGATGAGCTGTGGTGGGGATACGAGGCGTGTGATGAGGTGTGTGGTGGGGATACGAGGTGTGTGAGGTGTGGTGGGGATACGAGGCGTGTGATGAGGTGTGGTGGGGATACGAGGCGTGTGATGAGGTGTGTGGTGGTGATACGAGGCGTGTGATGAGGTGTGTGGTGGTGATACGAGGCGTGTGATGAGGTGTGTGGTGGTGATACGAGGCGTGTGATGAGGTGTGTGGTGGGGATACGAGGCGTGTGATGAGGTGTGTGGTGGGGATACGAGGCGTGTGATGAGGTGTGGTGGGGATACGAGGCGTGTGATGAGGTGTGGTGGGGATACGAGGCGTGTGATGAGGTGTGGTGGGGATACGAGGCGTGTGATGAGGTGTGGTGGGGATACGAGGCGTGTGATGAGGTGTGGTGGGGATACGAGGCGTGTGATGAGGTGTGGTGGGGATACGAGGCGTGTGATGCGGTGTGGTGGGGATACGAGGCGTGTGATGAGGTGTGGTGGGGATACGAGGCGTGTGATGAGGTGTGGTGGGGATACGTGGCGTGTGATGAGGTGTGGTGGGGATACGAGGCGTGTGATGAGGTGTGTGGTGGGGATACGAGGCGTGTGATGAGGTGTGGTGAGGATACGAGGCGTGTGATGAGGTGTGTGGCGGTGATACGAGGCGTGTGATGAGGTGTGTGGCGGGGATACGAGGCGTGTGATGAGGTGTGGTGGGGATACGAGGCGTGTGATGAGGTGTGGTGGGGATACGAGGCGTGTGATGAGGTGTGGTGGGGATACGAGGCGTGTGATGAGGTGTGTGGTGGGGATACGAGGCGTGTGATGAGGTGTGGTGGTGATACGAGGCGTGTGATGAGGTGTGTGGTGGTGATACGAGGCGTGTGATGAGGTGTGGTGGGGATACGAGGCGTGTGATGAGGTGTGGTGGAGATACGAGGCGTGTGATGAGGTGTGGTGGGGATACGAGGCGTGTGATGAGGTGTGGTGGGGATACGAGGCGTGTGATGAGGTGTGTGGTGGTGATACGAGGCGTGTGATGAGGTGTGTGGTGGTGATACGAGGCGTGTGATGAGGTGTGTGGTGGTGATACGAGGCGTGTGATGAGGTGTGGTGGTGATACGAGGCGTGTGATGAGGTGTGGTGGTGATACGAGGCGTGTGATGAGGTGTGGTGGGGATACGAGGCGTGTGATGAGGTGTGGTGGGGATACGAGGCGTGTGATGAGGTGTGGTGGTGATACGAGGCGTGTGATGAGGTGTGTGGTGGGGATACGAGGCGTGTGATGAGGTGTGGCGGTGATACGAGGCGTGTGATGAGGTGTGGTGGGGATACGAGGCGTGTGATGAGGTGTGGTGGGGATACGAGGCGTGTGATGAGGTGTGGTGGGGATACGAGGCGTGTGATGAGGTGTGGTGGGGATACGAGGCGTGTGAGGAGGTGTGGTGGGGATACGAGGCGTGTGATGAGGTGTGTGGTGGTGATACGAGGCGTGTGATAAGGTGTGGTGGGGATACGAGGCGTGTGATGAGGTGGGGATACGAGGCGTGTGATGAGGTGTGGTGGGGATACGAGGCGTGTGATAAGGTGTGGTGGTGATACGAGGCGTGTGATGAGGTGTGTGGTGGTGATATAAGGCGTGTGATGAGGTGTGGTGGAGATACGAGGCATGTGATGAGGTGTGGTGGAGATACGAGGCGTGTGATGAGGTGTGGTGGGGATACGAGGCGTGTGATGAGGTGTGGTGGGGATACGAGGCGTGTGATGAGGTGTGTGGTGGTGAGACGAGGCGTGTGATGAGGTGTGGTGGGGATACGAGGCGTGTGATGTGTGTGGTGGTGATACGAGGCGTGTGAGGTGTGGTGGGGATACGAGGCGTGTGATGAGGTGTGGTGATACGAGGCGTGTGATGAGGTGTGGTGGTGATACGAGGCGTGTGATGAGGTGTGGTGGGGATACGAGGCGTGTGATGAGGTGTGTGGTGGTGATACGAGGTGTGTGATGAGGTGTGGTGGGGATACGAGGCGTGTGATGAGGTGTGGTGGGGATACGAGGCGTGTGATGAGGTGTGGTGGTGATACGAGGCGTATGATGAGGTGTGTGGTGATACGAGGCGTGTGATGAGGTGTGTGGTGGTGATACGAGGCGTGTGATGAGGTGTGTGGTGGGGATACGAGGCGTGTGATGAGGTGTGTGGTGGTGATACGAGGCGTGTGAGGTGTGGTGGGGATACGAGGCGTGTGATGAGGTGTGGTGGTGATACGAGGCGTGTAATGAGGTGTGGTGGGGATACGAGGCGTGTGATGAGGTGTGTGGTGGTGATACGAGGCGTATGATGAGGTGTGTGGTGATACGAGGCGTGTGATGAGGTGTGGCGGTGATACGAGGCGTGTGATGAGGTGTGGTGGTGATACGAGGCGTGTGATGAGGTGTGGTGGTGATACGAGGCGTGTGATGAGGTGTGGTGGTGATACGAGGCGTGTGATGAGGTGTGGTGGTGATACGAGGCGTGTGATGAGGTGTGTGGTGGTGATACGAGGCGTGTGATGAGGTGTGGTGGGGATACGAGGCGTGTGATGAGGTGTGGCGGTGATACGAGGCGTGTGATGAGGTGTGGTGGGGATACGAGGCGTGTGATGAGGTGTGGCGGTGATACGAGGCGTATGATGAGGTGTGGTGGTGATACGATGCGTGTGATGAGGTGTGGCGGTGATACAAGGCGTTTGATGAGGTGTGGTGGGGATACGAGGCGTGTGATGAGGTGTGGTGGTGATACGAGGCGTGTGATGAGGTGTGGTGGGGATACGAGGCGTGTGATGAGGTGTGGCGGTGATACAAGGCGTTTGATGAGGTGTGGTGGGGATACGAGGCGTGTGATGAGATGTGGTGGGGATACAAGGCGTGTGATGAGGTGTGGTGGTGATACGAGGCGTATGATGAGGTGTGGTGGTGATACGATGCGTGTGATGAGGTGTGGCGGTGATACGAGGCGTGTGATGAGGTGTGGTGGGGATACGAGGCGTGTGATGAGGTGTGGTGGGGATACGAGGCGTGTGATGAGGTGTGGTGGGGATACGAGGCGTTTGATGAGGTGTGGTGGGGATACGAGGCGTGTGATGAGGTGTGGTGGTGATACGAGGCGTGTGATGAGGTGTGGCGGTGATACAAGGCGTTTGATGAGGTGTGGTGGGGATACGAGGCGTGTGATGAGATGTGGTGGGGATACAAGGCGTGTGATGAGGTGTGGTGGTGATACGAGGCGTGTGATGAGGTGTGGTGGTGATACGAGGCGTGTGATGAGGTGTGGTGGTGATACGAGGCGTGTGATGAGGTGTGGCGGTGATACGAGGCGTGTGATGAGGTGTGGTGGGGATACGAGGCGTGTGATGAGGTGTGTGGTGGTGATACGAGGCGTGTGATGAGGTGTGTGGTGGTGATACGAGGCGTGTGATGAGGTGTGTGGTGGTGATACGAGGCGTGTGATGAGGTGTGGTGGGGATACGAGGCGTGTGATGAGGTGTGGCGGTGATACGAGGCGTGTGATGAGGTGTGGCGGTGATACGAGGTGTGTGGCGGTGATACGAGGCGTGTGATGAGGTGTGGTGGGGATACGAGGCGTGTGATGAGGTGTGGCGGTGATACGAGGCGTGTGATGAGGTGTGGCGGTGATACGAGGCGTATGATGAGGTGTGGTGGTGATACGATGCGTGTGATGAGGTGTGGCGGTGATACAAGGCGTTTGATGAGGTGTGGTGGGGATACGAGGCGTGTGATGAGATGTGGTGGGGATACAAGGCGTGTGATGAGGTGTGGTGGTGATACGAGGCGTGTGATGAGGTGTGTGGCGGTGATACGAGGTGTGTGGCGGGGATACGAGGCGTGTGATGAGGTGTGTGGCGGTAATTTGAGGCGTGGGAGGTGTCTATGTTCAGGGCTATAGTCGCTTTTCTTCCTTTTGCAGAGACACCGCCATTCCTGTGGAGATCGCTCGCCAGCGAGAGCTGAAATGGTTGGACATGTTCAGTACATGGGATAAATGGCTGACACGGCGATTTCAGAAGGTGAGGTGACGGGATGTCAGTGATAGGTGGAGCGGGGGCACCTGTGGAGCGGGGGGGAGTTCTGGGGGGGGCGGCTATGGAGCACGTGCGGGGGACCAGGGGAGGCTGTGGACGCGCGCTTGTTGCCAGCTCTCACTTTACAGCTGCTGCGCTATTGTCCCCTGGTCTGTGTCACTGTAGCTCTTTGTTTGCAGGTGAAGCTGAGGTGCAGGAAGGGGATCCCCTCGTCCCTCAGGGCCAAGGCCTGGCAGTACCTCTCTAATAGCCATGATCTTCTGACGAAAAATCCTGGAAAATTTGAGGTGAGCGGACGCCATGATAATGGGTGGAGGAGGCCGTTCCTCTCCGGTTGTTCCTGCTCGGATTTGATGCTTTCTCTTACAATTGTAGGAAATGGAGCGACAACAAGGAGACCCCAAATGGCTGGATGTAATCGAGAAAGACCTTCACCGACAATTTCCTTTCCATGAGATGTTTGCAGCACGAGGGGGACACGGGTAAGATGGGGGCAGTATGAGGGGCACACGGGTAAGATGGGGGCTGCACAAGGAGGGAACGGGTAAGATGGGGGCAGTATGAGGGGCACACGGGTAAGATGGGGGCTGCACGAGGAGGGAACGGGTAAGATGGGGGCAGTATGAGGGGCACACGGGTAAGATGGGGGCTGCACGAGGAGGGAACGGGTAAGATGGGGGCAGTATGAGGGGCACACGGGTAAGATGGGGGCTGCACGAGGAGGGAACGGGTAAGATGGGGGCAGTATGAGGGGCACACGGGTAAGATGGGGGCTGCACGAGGAGAGCACGGGTAAGATGGGGGCAGTATGAGGGGCACACGGGTAAGATGGGGGCTGCACGAGGAGGCACGGGTAAGATGGGGGCTGCACGAGGAGGGCACGGGTAACATGGGGGCTGCACGAGGAGAGCACGGGTAAGATGGGGGCAGTATGAGGGGCACACGGGTAAGATGGGGGCTGCACGAGGAGAGCACGGGTAAGATGGGGGCTGCACGAGGAGGGCACGGGTAAGATGGGGGCTGCACGAGGAGGGCACGGGTAAGATGGGGGCTGCACGAGGAGAGCACGGGTAAGATGGGGGCAGTATGAGGGGCACACGGGTAAGATGGGGGCTGCACGAGGAGAGCACGGGTAAGATGGGGGCAGTATGAGGGGCACACGGGTAAGATGGGGGCTGCACGAGGAGGGCACGGGTAAGATGGGGGCTGCACGAGGAGAGCACGGGTAAGATGGGGGCAGTATGAGAGGCACACGGGTAAGATAGGGGCTGCACGAGGAGGGCACGGGTAAGATGGGGCTGCACGAGGAGGGCACGGGTAAGATGGGGGCTGCACGAGGGGGACACGGATAAGATGGGGGCAGTATGAGGGGCACATGGGTAAGATGGGGCTGCACGAGGGGGACACGGGTAAGATGGGGGCAGTATGAGGGGGGCACGGGTAAGATGGGGGCTGCACGAGGGGGACACGGGTAAGATGGGGGCAGGATGAAGGGTGGAGCACAAATAAGGTGGGGTATATGGCGACGTTGATGTTATTGGCTGCCTCCTGGAGAAGCTGCCGGTGACTCGCCCCAGGGCTATGGGGTACTCGGTCCCGGGCGGTGTATAGCTGGGATATGTCACTGGGGGGCCGTTGCCCGGTTTCGTGACCCTGGGGCTCGCTTGGGTTATGTACATGGGATTGATAATAGAGTTTTTGTTGTGACGCCACTTGCGGGTTGCGGCTATTTGGTAGGGCCACCGCTGCACAGTCTCTCACCGCTGGGGCTGGTGTTAGTGGCAGCTTGGATGTTGGGTCCTCCACTAGTAGGCCCAGGGGATAGGTGATGGAGTTAGGCGTGGAAAGAAGGTAGCCACACAAGGGCTTGCAGTGTATCTGGCTTCTGTACTCACAGCGTTGTTATGGCTGGCATCCCGGAGAAGGCTGGTCCTCACCACTGGTCCTCTTACTCCCAGTGCCGGTGGGTGACCTGGTGGCTATTTCCCCTGCACCTGTCTCTGGTTGGTGGGTCCCCGCGGCTTGGAGCATCTGGGGGTCCCCTCCTGGTTGTCTTTCAGTCTTAGCCCGTACGGCTGGCAGTCTGAACCCTGTACAGTAGGGGCGGTGTTCTGTTCTGGTCCCAGGTTCTCCCGTTACTGCTGGTGCCCCGGACTTTACAGTCAGTGAGGTCCTGGATGGTCCTCACCGTGCAGAGTTTATCAGGTCTGCCTGGAGCGTTTGCCTGACCTAGGGCTCTGTACCCCGTAGGTGCTATAGTTCCGTGAGTACTCCACCGGCAACCACATGCCTGTGCCTGACAGGTCACTGTTACTCTCCTGTCAGTGCGGTTACGTCCGTCTCCTCTCACTGTCACTGACTGACTGTCTGACCCCTCCTCCCTGGTTGTCGTCTGGTGGACTGGCTCGGCTCCAGCCCCAGGTGACCATCCATTGCGTCCAACCCTAGCCTGTCACCAGTCCTTGGGGAAGGGAAAAACTGGGGTTATATGTGTTTTGGTGTTACCGGCACTGGTCTTCTGGGTCCTTGTGGGTAGGCCCTGCATCTTTGACAGGATGCAGTTCCTTGTAGCTCCTGATGGCTTCAGGGGCGCTACATCGGCAACCTGTAGATGGATTGTGCCCCATGCTTTCTCTCTTCTCCGTTGACAGGCAGCAGGATCTGTACCGCATCCTGAAGGCGTACACCATATACCGGCCAGAAGAAGGATACTGCCAGGCACAGGCTCCGGTGGCAGCGGTGCTGCTCATGCACATGCCGGCTGAGGTAACGGCTTACCCCTCTGCTGTGTGTAGCGGGGTGTACAGTGAAGGGAATAAGTATTGGATCCCTCGCTGATTGTGTACGTTTGTCCCTGACACAGACAGGAACGTCTATAATTTTAAGGGTCAGTTAATTGTAACAGTGATAAAATATCCAAAATACAATCCAGAGAATCGCATTGTATAACTTATATAAATGTATTTGCATTGTGCAGAGAGGAATAAGTATTGGATCCCGACCAATCATTAAGGCCATGTTCAGCCGCCTGGAATTGCCGCATCCATAAGATGTGACGGTCCCGGGACTTTACCCGGCTCATCCGATTGCCCTCATGCGGTGGCAATCTGGATAATAAGGAGATAATGGCAGCAGCCCATAGAAGCCACTAAGTCCTAGATTAGTAATTGCAGGCGTCTATGAAACACCCTCCAATCACTAAACTGTAGTGAAATAAATAAACAAAAACACAGAAATAATGCTTTATTTGGAATAAAAGACAAAAAGCCCCCCCTTTCATCACTTTATGAACCCCAACACAACCCTTCAGGTCTGACGTAATTCACACGAGATCTCACGACGCTTCCAGTACTGCTACATATCTGAAGCTCACGGCGAGCGCCATAGAACAGAACTGCCCGCTGTGAAGTTCAGGTCGCAACACCGCGCGCTCAGCGGTGATGTTACTCAGGTTAGCCACAGCATGGCCATGGTCTCCACCTGTGACAGCAAATAACCTGAGTGAAGTCCCACTGATCGCACAGCTCACTTCAGTCACTTGGGTGAGTTGCGGTCACAGGTGGAGGACTCCAGCTGTGGCCGCGGGTAACTTGAGTGACATCATTGCTTATCGCGAGACTCACTTCAAGTGCTGCATGGAGCTCACAGCGGGCAGTCTTGTTCTATGGCCGCTCGCTGTGATTGTCAGATGTAGCACAGCTGGAAGCATTGTGGGACCTCATGTGGATTATGTTGGACCTGGAGGGGTGTTTGGAGGTTAATAAAGTGGTGAAAGGGGGGGGCTTTTTTGTCTTTTATTCAAAATAAAGCATTATTTCGTTGTATGTGTTTATTTCATTTCACTTAGATTAGTGATGCCTGCCATCACTAATCTAGGGCTTAGTAGCAGCTGTGGGCTGCTATTAACTCCTTATTACCCCAATTGCCACCGCACCAGGGCAACAGGAAGAGCCGGGTCCAGCAGCACCACTTCTGGGGTGGCTGGGGCCTGCTGTTGTCTGTTGTTAGGCTGGAAAGGACCAAATAACGATGGCCCTTCCCAACCTAATAATATCATCCCCCCCAATTTTTTGCTGTACCTTGTCTGGTTTTAAAATAATGGGGGGACCCCATGTCTTTTTTTTTTTTTTTTTTAAGTAAATAAAAAAAAAAGTGGGATCCCCTCTATTTTTCATAATCGGCCAAGGTACAGCAGACAGCTGAGAGTTGCAGTCTGTATCTGCTGCTGTTCCTGCGCTGGATATGAAAAATGGGGGGGACCCCATGTCATTTTTTTTTTTTTTAACAAAAATGAAATTTAAAAAACAGCTGGAAAAGCGAGCTATCACTGTATTGAGCTGTTATTTCTTTCTATCTATTCTATATGTTCTTTCTATTATCTGTTATCTATTTATTCTCTATCTATTCTAGCTATCTATCAAGTTATGCTATCATGTTTTGTTTCTCCTTTAAAAAATGCAGCAAATTGTCATGCATTTTTGGGCCACAAGCTGCAATTTCTGAGACCACAGGAAAATGATGCAGTCAGAAAAAAGATGTCGCGTGTGAACATAGCCTAAGAGTTCTGGCTACAGACACTTAGCCGCTCCTAATCCCCTCGTTCCCTGCATTACAGACGCTGTATTACATTGTCCCCTGTATAAAGCCTTCTGTCCACACACTCCATTAATCACTCAGACTTTAACCTTCACAACATGGGCGACCAGAGAGCTTTCTAAGAACGTCAGGGACAAGACCATAAACCTGCACAAGGCTGGAATGGGGAAGACCATAAACCTGCACAAGGCTGGAATGGGGAAGACCATAAACCTGCACAAGGCTGGAATGGAGAAGACCATAGACCTGCACAAGGCTGGAATGGGGAAGACCATAAACCTGCACAAGGCTGGAATGGAGAAGACCATAGACCTGCACAAGGCTGGAATGGAGAAGATCATAGACTTGCACAAGGCTGGAATAGAGAAGACCATAGACCTGCACAAGGCTGGAATGGAGAAGACCATAGCCCTGCACAAGGCTGGAATGGAGAAGACCATAGACCTGCACAAGGCTGGAATGTAGAAGACCATAGACCTGCACAAGGCTGGAATGGAGAAGACCATAGACCTGCACAAGGCTGCAATGGAGAAGACCATAGACCTGCACAAGGCTGGAATGGAGAAGATCATAGACCTGCACAAGGCTGCAATGGAGAAGACCATAGACCTGCACAAGGCTGGAATGTAGAAGACCATAGACCTGCACAAGGCTGGAATGGAGAAGACCATAGACCTGCACAAGGCTGGAATGGAGAAGACCATAAACCTGCACAAGGCTGGAATGGAGAAGACCATAGACCTGCACAAGGCTGCAATGGAGAAGACCATAGACCTGCACAAGGCTGGAATGGAGAAGATCATAGACCTGCACAAGGCTGGAATGGAGAAGATCATAGACTTGCACAAGGCTGGAATGGAGAAGATCATAGACTTGCACAAGGCTGGAATGGAGAAGATCATAGACTTGCACAAGGCTGGAATAGAGAAGACCATAGACCTGCACAAGGCTGGAATGGGGAAGACCATAAACCTGCACAAGGCTGGAATGGAGAAGATCATAGACTTGCACAAGGCTGGAATGGAGAAGACCATAGACTTGCACAAGGCTGGAATGGAGAAGATCATAGACTTGCACAAGGCTGGAATGGAGAAGATCATAGACTTGCACAAGGCTGGAATAGAGAAGACCATAGACCTGCACAAGGCTGGAATGGAGAAGATCATAGACCTGCACAAGGCTGGAATGGAGAAGACCATAGACCTGCACAAGGCTGGAATGGAGAAGACCATAGACCTGCACAAGGCTGGAATGGGGGAAGACCATAGACCTGCACAAGAATGGAATGGAGAAGACCATAGACCTGCACAAGGCTGGAGTGGAGAAGACCATAGACCTGCACAAGGCTGGAGTGGAGAAGACCATAGACCTGCACAAGTCTGGAGTGGAGAAGACCATAGACCTGCACAAGGCTGCAGTGGAGAAGATCATAGACCTGCACAAGGCTGCAGTGGAGAAGACCATAGACCTGCACAAGGCTGGAATGGGGGAAGACCATAGACCTGCACAAGAATGGAATGGAGAAGACCATAGACCTGCACAAGGCTGGAGTGGAGAAGACCATAGACCTGCACAAGGCTGGACTGGAGAAGACCATAGACCTGCACAAGGCTGGAGTGGAGAAGACCATAGACCTGCACAAGGCTGCAGTGGAGAAGATCATAGACCTGCACAAGGCTGGAATGGAGAAGATCATAGACCTGCACAAGGCTGGAATGGAGAAGACCATAGACCTGCACAAGGCTGGACTGGAGAAGACCAGAGACCTGCACAAGGCTGGAATGGGGAAGACCATAGACCTACACAAGGCTGGAGTGGAGAAGACCATAGACCTGCACAAGGCTGGAATGGAGAAGATCATAGACCTGCACAAGGTTGGAATGGAGAAGATCATAGACCTGCACAAGGCTGGAATGGAGAATATCATAGACCTGCACAAGGCTGGAATGGAGAAGATCATAGACCTGCACAAGGCTGGAATGGAGAAGACCATAGACCTGCGCAAGGCTGGAATGGAGAAGATCATAGACCTGCACAAGGCTGGAATGGAGAAGATCATAGACCTGCACAAGGCTGGAATGGAGAAGATCATAGACCTGCACAAGGCTGGAATGGAGAAGATCATAGACCTGCACAAGGCTGGAATGGAGAAGATCATAGACCTACACAAGGCTGGAGTGGAGAAGACCATAGACCTGCACAAGGCTGGAATGGAGAAGATCATAGACCTGCACAAGGTTGGAATGGAGAAGATCATAGACCTGCACAAGGCTGGAATGGAGAATATCATAGACCTGCACAAGGCTGGAATGGAGAAGATCATAGACCTGCACAAGGCTGGAATGGAGAAGACCATAGACCTGCGCAAGGCTGGAATGGAGAAGATCATAGACCTGCACAAGGCTGGAATGGAGAAGATCATAGACCTGCACAAGGCTGGAATGGAGAAGATCATAGACCTGCACAAGGCTGGAATGGAGAAGATCATAGACCTGCACAAGGCTGGAATGGAGAAGATCATAGACCTGCACAAGGCTGGAATAGACAAGACCATAGACCTGCACAAGGCTGGAATGGAGAAGATCATAGACCTGCACAAGGCTGGAATGGAGAAGATCATAGACCTGCACAAGACTGGAATGGAGAACATCATAGCCCTGCACAAGACTGGATTGGGCTACAAAACCATAAGACGCTGGGGGAGAAGAAGAAACTGCTGGTGCAATAGTAAGAAAATGGAAGAAATACAAAATGAGGGTCATTCGCCATCGATCTGGAGTCCATGCAAAATCTCATCTTGTGGAGTCTCCAGGATCATGAGGAAGGTGAGAGATCAGCCTAAAACTACATGGGGGGAATCCCTTGTTACTGATCTCAAGGCAGCTGGGACTACGGTCACCAAGAAAACCATTGGTAACACATTACACCGTATAATAGTGCCCGCAAAGTCCCACTGATCAAGAAGGCCCATGTGCGGCCGGCCCATCTGAAGAAGGCTGATGTGCAGCTGGCCCGTCTGAAGTTTGCCAGTGAACACCTGCATGATTCTGAGAGTGATTGGGAGAAGGTGCTGGGTTCCGATGAAACAAAAATTTAGCTCTTTGGCCTTAACTCAACTTGCCGTGTCTGCAGGAAGAGAAATGCTGCCTATGACCCAATGAACACCATCCCCACTGTCAAGCATGAAGGTGGAAACATTATGTTTTGAGGGTGTGTCTCTGCTAAGGGCACAGGACTACTTCTCCGCATCAATGGGACAATGGGTGTAGTCATGTACCATAAAATCTTGAGTGACAACCTTCTTTCCTACTCCAGTTGATTAAAAATGGGTCGTGGCTGGGTCTTCCAGCACAACATGACCCAAAACATACAGTTAAGGCAACAAAAGAGTGACTCAAAAAGAAGCACAATAAGGTCATGAAGTGGCTGAAGCTTTGAGTGACCAACCAACAGCCCCAAAATCTTAGATTTAGAGATGATCTGCAAAGAGGAGAGGAGCAAAATCCTCCTGACATCAAACCTCATCATCAACTACATAAACACCTGACTGCTGGGCGGCAACAAGGGGACGGCC
This sequence comes from Anomaloglossus baeobatrachus, assembly GCF_048569485.1. Lineage (NCBI taxonomy): Eukaryota > Metazoa > Chordata > Amphibia > Anura > Aromobatidae > Anomaloglossus > Anomaloglossus baeobatrachus. Next base: position 309,386,116 of record NC_134359.1, on the reverse strand, counting down.
ACCAAGTATTGTCTTGTTTGCCAGAGGGATCCAATACTTATTCCTCTCAGCAAAATGCAAATACAATTATATAATTTATACAATGTGATTTTCTGGATTGTATTTTGGATATTCTATCACTGTTACAATTAACCGACCCTTAAAATTATAGACTGTTCATGTCTGTGTCAGGGGACAAACGTACACAATCAGCAAGAGATCAAATACTTATTTCCCCCACTATACAGTTGTGCTCAAAAGTTTACACACCCGGGCAGATGTTTTACTTTCTTGGCCTTTTTTCAGAGAATATGAATTATAACAATCTTTTTTTTCCGCTCATGGTTATTGTCATCTACTGTGTTTTCTCTTTATAAATCATAATCACAACCAAAAACATCCAAATGACCCTGATGGAAAGTTCTCACACCCTGGTGATTTTGGCTGATAACATGCACAGAAGGTGACCCGAATAAAGGTGACCTCCTCACCTGTGCCCTGTCTGCTTGTAATCAGTGCATAAAAGCTGAGTGATTTCTGGGGTCCAGACAGACTCTTGCATCTTTCATCCAGCCACTGACATTTCTGGATTGTGAGTAATGGGGAAAGCAAAAGAATTGTCAATGAATCTACAGGAAAAGATAGTTGTATTGTATAAAACAGGAAAGGGATACAAAAAGAGATCCAAGGAATTGATAATGCCAGTCAGCAGTGTTCAAACTGATTAACAAATGGAAAATCAGGGGCTCTGTAAAAAACAAACCACGATCAGGTAGACCAACAAAAATATCTGCCACAACAGTCAGGAGCCAAAGAAAAACCCACAAATAACATCAGCTGAAATCCTGGACTCACTGAAAACTAGCGGTGCCACTGCTTCAAGATGCACAATAAGGAGGCACTGGAAAAAAAAATGGGACTGCATGGTCGAGTCCTCAGAATAAAGCCATTACTGCTCAAATGTCACAAAGTATCTCACAATACACCAAACAGCCCAGAGACGAGGCTCCAAACTTCTGGAACAAGGTGATTTGGAGCGATGAGACCAAAAATTGAACTTTTTGGCCACAAGCATAAACGTTACATTTGGAGTGGTGTCAGCAAGGCCTATGATGAAAGGAACACCATTTCCACTGTAAAGCACATAGGTGGATTGCTGATGATTTATGAGCTACAAAGGCACACGAAACTTGGTCAGAAGGAAAGATGAATGCAGCATGTTATCAGCAAATACTGGAGGCAAATGTGTACTCATCAGCCCGGAAGCTGCGCATGGGACTACATTTCAACATAACGATCCAAAACACAAGGCCAAGTCGACCTGTCATTGGTTACAGCAGAACAAAGTGAAGATTCTGGAGTGGCCATCTCAGTCTCTTGACCTTAATATCATTGAGCCGCTCTGGGGAGAACACAAGTATGCAGTTCATGCAAGAAAACCCAGGAGTTTACAGGAACTGGAGGTGCCAAGAATAATGGGCAGCTTTAACCTCTGACCAAGAAGAATGGGCAGCTTCACCATCTGAGAAAATAAAGAGCCTCATCCACAACTATCACAAAAGACTTCAAGCTGTCATTGATGTTTAGAGGGGGCAATACATGGTATTAAGAACTGGGGGATGAGAACTTATTTCATCAGGGTCATTTAGATGTTTTTGGTTGTCATTATGATTTAAAAAGAGAAAATACTGTAGATGACAATAAATGGCTTCACCCAACCACTGATCATGAGTGGAAAAAAAGATAGTGTGTTATCATTCATATTCTCTGAAAACAGGCCAAGAAAGCAAAAAATCTACTGGGGTATGTCAACTTTTGATTACAACTGTATGTATGGTAGTGAAGATAGTGTATAGCAGAGCTGCATTCCACTTCCCGCTCCCTTATTGTCTCTGATTGTGTCATCCTCAGCAAGCGTTCTGGTGCCTCGTCCAAATCTGTGACAAGTATCTCCCAGGATATTACAGTGCCGGCCTGGTGAGTCCCATCCATCATTGCACTGTCAGTGCCTGTCAGACATTTGCTTATCCTGCATGTCTGCGTCCTTTGGCCGGCCTGCATGTTGGCGTCCGTCAGTCCCTTGGCCGGCCTTGCATGTGGGCACCCGTCAGTCCCTTGGCCGGCCTGCATGTAGGCGCCCGTCAGTCCCTTGGCCAGCCTTCATGTAGGCGCCCGTCAGTCCCTTGGCCGGCCTGCATCTGTGCCATCAGTCCCAGTCCATTGGCTGGCCTGCATGTCGGCGCCCGTCAATCCCAGTCCCTTGGCCAGCCTGTATGTTGCCACCCGTCAGTCCCTTGGCTGGCCTGCATGTTGTCGGCCCGTCAGTCCTTTGACCGGTCTACATGTCCCTTGGCCAGTTTGCTTGACTTTGGCCCTCCCGAGGTGCCCATCACTCCTGAGAATGTCCTTCGGCGCTTGGCTATCCCTTAGTGTCAGTCACTCCCAAGGCTGGCCTGCATGTTCGTGCCCATCAGTCCCTTGGCTGGCCTGCATGTAGGCGCCCGTCAGTCCCTTGGCCGGCCTACATGTAGGCGCCCGTCAGTCCCTTGGCCGGCCTTCATGTAGGCGCCCGTCAGTCCCTTGGCCGGCCTGCATGTAGGCGCCCGTCAGTCCCTTGGCCGGCCTGCATGTAGGCGCCCGTCAGTCCCTTGGCCGGCCTGCATGTAGGCGCCCGTCAGTCCCTTGGCCGGCCTGCATGTAGGCGCCCGTCAGTCCCTTGGCCGGCCTGCATGTAGGCGCCCGTCAGTCCCTTGGCCGGCCTGCATGTAGGCGCCCGTCAGTCCCTTGGCCGGCCTGCATGTAGGCGCCCGTCAGTCCCTTGGCCGGCCTGCATGTAGGCGCCCGTCAGTCCCTTGGCCGGCCTGCATGTAGGCGCCCGTCAGTCCCTTGGCCGGCCTGCATGTAGGCGCCCGTCAGTCCCTTGGCCGGCCTGCATGTAGGCGCCCGTCAGTCCCTTGGCCGGCCTGCATGTAGGCGCCCGTCAGTCCCTTGGCCGGCCTGCATGTAGGCGCCCGTCAGTCCCTTGGCCGGCCTGCATGTAGGCGCCCGTCAGTCCCTTGGCCGGCCTGCATGTAGGCGCCCGTCAGTCCCTTGGCCGGCCTGCATGTAGGCGCCCGTCAGTCCCTTGGCCGGCCTGCATGTAGGCGCCCGTCAGTCCCTTGGCCGGCCTGCATGTAGGCGCCCGTCAGTCCCTTGGCCGGCCTGCATGTAGGCGCCCGTCAGTCCCTTGGCCGGCCTGCATGTAGGCGCCCGTCAGTCCCTTGGCCGGCCTCCATGTTGGCGCCTGTCAGTCACTTGGCAATCATGTCAGTTGCCGCTTCCTTCCTATCAGGCTCAGTATTCCTCTTGCTGTCCTTTAGGAAGCCATACAGTTGGATGGAGAGATTTTCTTTGCCCTATTGCGCAGGATTTGCCCCATGGCCTACAGACACCTGAAGAAGTTTAAGATTGATCCCATCCTGTATATGACGGAGTGGTTCATGTGTATCTTCTCCCGCACGCTACCCTGGTCATCTGTGTTGCGTGTGTGGGACATGTTTTTCTGTGAAGGTATGAGGGCGTGATGCAGTACGGGGGGGTCTTGCTGTACGTCATGCTATTAATGTATATCTTATTGAAGGGGTGAAGATCGTATTTCGCGTGGGACTGGTATTACTACGGCACACTCTGGGCTCGGTGGACAAGCTGCGAAGCTGTCAGGGGATGTATGAGACAATGGAGAAGCTGCGTAGTCTCCCGGTTTACTGTATGCAGGAGGAGGTCCTGCTCCCTGAGGTGAGCTCTCCACCCTAGTACAGTCTGATGGGTGGTCTTGTGGGTGGTCTTCACATTGATCTCTGTTTTCACAGGTGAGTTCTCTTCCTGTCACCGATTCGTTAATCGAGAGAGAGAGCAACACACAGTTACGGAAATGGAGGGAGAATCGTGGGGAGTTGCAGTACCGACCCTCCAGACGTTTACATGGAGCCAAGCAGATCTATGAAGAGAAGATGCGTCTCAATCCCACCCTGAGCGGCAGCCGACTCAGCCTGTCCAGCATCCGACGACCTTCCCCTCCGACCACGCCGGCACTCGCTGTCCAGCCAGAATCCTTGGTGGTGTCTGAAGGACTGCGCCCTGCCCTGCCATCTCCCACCTCCAACAAGGCTCCTCTCGGACCTCCCAATGAAGTTACCAAGAAGGGCAAGGAGAAGCAAAAGGAGCAAGAGAAAAAAAGAGGGAAAGAAGAACGTGAGCAAGAAAAGAGGAGAGAAAAAGAAGAGCGAGAAGAGCGGAGGAAGGAGAAAGAGCGGGAAAAACAGAAAGAGAAGGAGGAAAAGCGAGCGCAGAAAGAACGAGAGAAAGCAGAATCTCGACCGAGGAAGGAACGGAAGTTCTCCTTCAGGCGCAAAGAATCTTCTTCTGCCGCAGACTCCCCAAGGAACAGTGGCTCTGGGGCCACAGAGAGCAATGCGGCTCATGACACTTACTTCTGAGGGGCGCTTGTAGGTCACTCTAGAGTCTTATGGATTGTGCTCCTGTGGTCCCTGACTCTGCTGTGCCAACTAGGGAACTGGTAAACCCTCGCGCTTTGTCATAGGAAATCTCAGAACTGGAAATCCTTCACTCCAAGGCACTTTTTTTTTTTTTTTTGCACGCCTTGATCTGCAGCCACAGCTTTTGCCATTGCTCTATGTCCTCTGTATATAGACGTGTGTGACAGTGGCCTCGACTCATCTGTGACATCTGTACAATGTGGTCCGTTCAGGAGAATTTGACTTTAGACCTCTTTTCCTTATATTTCCAGCATGTCTTTTATCTCTCTGGCCCCTGTAATGTGCCCATGGCGGTGCCTTGTGGACAGACAGGAAGCAGTTGCCACGTTTTGCACTCCACATGGAAATGAATGGAAGGTTCTTGTTTACAACCATTCTAGGGGTTGCACTTGGTTAGTGTCCCTGTCCTGAGATGCACGATGCCCCCCCCCCCCCACATTTCACTTTTATTTGTATATATTTTGGTTGCGTCGCCTTCTGTTTTTATGTGATTTTTTGATTGTTCTGTCATCGTAAAGACTGATCAAAGCGTATGCAGCTAATCGGACGGCGAGCTCTGACGAACAATATGGACCTAAAACTTGTGTATATACATGTATATTTATCTGCATCTATAAGGTGAGACGTGATCTGTGCTGAGAGGTTGATATTATAATGCATTCATTCCCTGCATATCCTACGCTAATCCTCTCCATGTTAGCCTCCCTTACAATGATAACCCCCACCCTTTGCTACACCTTTTTTAATTAGATCCTTTCTGCTACCACCACCCCCATACTGTGCTCTTATCTGCTACCACCCCCCATACTGTGCTCTTATCTGCTACCACCCCCCATACTGTGCTCTTTTCTGCTGCCACCCCCCATACTGTGCTCTTATCTGCTACCACCCCCCATACTGTGCTCTTATCTGCTACCACCCCCCCTACTGTGCTCTTTTCTGCTGCCACCCCCCATACTGTGCTCTTTTCTGCTACCAACCCCCATACTGTGCTCTTTTCTGCTACCACCCCCCATACTGTGCTCTTATCTGCTACCACCCCCCATACTGTGCTCTTTTCTGCTACCACCCCCCCTACTGTGCTCTTTTCTGCTACCACCCCCCCTACTGTGCTCTTTTCTGCTGCCACCCCCCCTACTGTGCTCTTTTCTGCTACCAACCCCCATACTGTGCTCTTTTCTGCTACCACCCCCCATACTGTGCTCTTATCTGCTACCACCCCCCCTACTGTGCTCTTTTCTGCTACCACCCCCCCTACTGTGCTCTTTTCTGCTACCACCCCCCCTACTGTGCTCTTTTCTGCTACCACCCCCCCTACTGTGCTCTTTTCTGCTGCCACCCCCCATACTGTGCTCTTTTCTGCTACCAACCCCCATACTGTGCTCTTTTCTGCTACCACCCCCCATACTGTGCTCTTATCTGCTACCACCCCCCCTACTGTGCTCTTTTCTGCTGCCACCCCCCCTACTGTGCTCTTTTCTGCTGCCACCCCCCATACTGTGCTCTTTTCTGCTACCAACCCCCATACTGTGCTCTTTTCTGCTACCACCCCCCATACTGTGCTCTTATCTGCTACCACCCCCCATACTGTGCTCTTATCTGCTACCACCCCCCCTACTGTGCTCTTTTCTGCTACCACCCCCCCTACTGAGCTCTTTTCTGCTGCCACCCCCCATACTGAGCTCTTTTCTGCTGCCACCCCCCATACTGTGCTCTTTTCTGCTACCAACCCCCATACTGTGCTCTTTTCTGCTACCACCCCCCATACTGTGCTCCTTTCTGCTACCCCTCATGCTGTACTTCCTGCTCCCCCCATACTGTGTTCCTTTATAATTCCCCCCCTCATGCTGCACTCCTTTTCGCTACTCCCCTGTACTGGGCTTCTTTGTTCCTTCCCTTGTGCTGAGCTCGTTCCTGCTCCCCCCTGTGCTGAGCTCGCCTCCCGTGCTGAGCTCGTTCCTGCTCCCTCCCGTGCTGAGCTCGTTCCAGCTCCCTCCCGTGCTGAGCTCGTTCCCGCTCCCTCCCGTGCTGAGCTCGTTCCCGCTCCCTCCCGTGCTGAGCTCGTTCCCGCTCCCTCCCGTGCTGAGCTCGTTCCCGCTCCCTCCCGTGCTGAGCTCGTTCCCGCTCCCTCCCGTGCTGAGCTCGTTCCCGCTCCCTCCCGTGCTGAGCTCGTTCCCGCTCCCTCCCGTGCTGAGCTCGTTCCCGCTCCCTCCCGTGCTGAGCTCGTTCCCGCTCCCTCCCGTGCTGAGCTCGCCCCTGCTCCCTCCCGTGCTGAGCTCGCCCCTGCTCCCCCCCCCGTGCTGAGCTCGCCCCTGCTCCCCCCCCCCCGTGCTGAGCTCGCCCCTGCTCCCCCCCCCCGTGCTGAGCTCGCCCCTGCTCCCCCCCCCCCCGTGCTGAGCTCGCCCCTGCTCCCCCCCCCCCCCGTGCTGAGCTCGCCCCTGCTCCCCCCCCCCCCGTGCTGAGCTCGCCCCTGCTCCCCCCCCCCCCGTGCTGAGCTCGCCCCTGCTCCCCCCCCCCCGTGCTGAGCTCGCCCCTGCTCCCCCCCCCCCCCGTGCTGAGCTCGCCCCTGCTCCCCCCCCCCCCCGTGCTGAGCTCGCCCCTGCTCCCCCCCCCCCCGTGCTGAGCTCGCCCCTGCTCCCCCCCCGTGCTGAGCTCGCCCCTGCTCCCCCCCCCCCGTGCTGAGCTCGCCCCTGCTCCCCCCCCCCCGTGCTGAGCTCGCCCCTGCTCCCCCCCCCCCGTGCTGAGCTCGCCCCTGCTCCCCCCCCCCCCGTGCTGAGCTCGCCCCTGCTCCCCCCCCCCCGTGCTGAGCTTGCCCCTGCTCCCCCCCCCCGTGCTGAGCTCGCCCCTGCTCCCCCCCCCCCCGTGCTGAGCTCGCCCCTGCTCTCCAAGGCTATGCGACTTTCTGCTACCCCCCGCCCACATTCTGAGCTGCATTCTTCTCCCCACTATGCTGAGCTCCTTGCTGATATACTCCTGTATAACGAACTCTTCTCTCTGCTCTACCCCTTTAGTAAGCTTATCCCACTGCTCCATCCCAATAATGAACTTTGCTCCACCCCCTATAATGAGATGTTCTATGCTTTACCCACTATAATATGATTCTCCCCCTATTGTGGGATCTCAGCTCCACCCAATATGAGTTCTCGCTCTGCCCCACCACATTCATGAGTTCTCTCTGCTCCACCTCCTATACTCTGCTCTCTGCTCCACCCCTATAATGGCTTGTTTCTGCACCACTTCCTGTAATAGCTTATCTCTGCTCCACCCCTATAATGGCTTGTCTCAGTGCCACCTCCTATAATGGATGGTCTCTGCTCCACCCTAATAATTGCTTGTCTCTGCTCCACCTCCTATAATGGCTTGTCTCGGTGACACCTCCTATAATGGCTTGTCTCTGCTCCACCCCAATAATGGCTTGTCTCTGCTGCACCTCCTATAATGGCTTGTCTCTGCTCCACCCCTATAATGGCTTGTCTCTGCTCCACCCCAATGATTGCTCGTCTCTGCTCCACCCCTATAATAGCTTGTTTCAGCACCACTTCCTGTAGTGGCTTGTCTCTACTCCACCTCCTATAATGGCTTGTCTCTGCGCCACCTCCTATAATGGCTTGTTTTCTGCTCCACCCCTATAATAGCTTGTTTCTGCACCACCTCCTGTAGTGGCTTGTCTCTACTCCACCCCTATAATGGCTTGTCTCTGCTCCACCCCAATCATGGCTTGTCTCTGCTCCACCCCTATAATAGCTTGTTTCTGTACCACCTCCTGTAGTGGCTTGTCTCTACTCCACCTCCTATAATGGCTTGTCTCTGCGCCACCTCCTATAATGGCTTGTCTCTGCGCCACCTCCTATACTGCCTCCCTTTACGTTCTGCATGATACATTTCGTTGCTGCTCCGCCTCTGACGTCGTCTCCTGCACTGAAGATTGGAACTGGATTATATTTAATGTTAGGAGTCTGAGGATTTGGGGTACAGTTTGGTAATGAGGTGACTGTTCTTTTATGCCTCGACCTCTGTGACATCATTACACCAATTTAACCCTGATCAGAGTGTGATCTGTAATGTTGGTGCGCGGTAACCTCCCAAATATGGGCAGCGCTGGGGAGAGCAGGGGCAGGTACAGGCTATCGGCTATCCTTGCACTTGTCTCCTGCTGTTTCAGCACTGCTGGTCTCGGTGTGGTGCTCACAGGCCCTCTACCCTGATTGCTGCCGCAGTGAGGTGGACAGATACTTGCAGTGGGTATGGGGGGCATATGCCCCTCTTGGCGGGTGCCTGTCATACATCATAACTATTCCAGATCCGGTGGGACAGTTCTAAATTTCCACAATGGTCGAGCAGGAAACGATCAGCACCATGCTACACCATACTGTCCAGGTAGAGAATGAAGGACCCTCCGGCCACGTGAATGGGTCGCGAAGAGGCCAGACACACAGGCACGCTGGATACTTGTATGTGGGTCACTGCAAAGACCTGCGAAGGTCAGGAAAGCACCTTGGCGGAAAACAAGAATTTACTGCATCACACTACACAGTAGGTGTCCCTCATTCATAATTGAGAGGTTTAATGTCAAGCGGTAAGGGTACATGTAGGTGGCAGTGCAGGTTGTGTCCCTGCTAGCACTGTATACTCAATGTGTTATGCAGCATCCTCAGTATCTGCACTCACACCTGAAATCTGATGCTTCTGATCTAATATACAAGAGAATGGACCTCTCCATGGACCGAGCCTTGGACACAACGTTACCAGCAGAGGAGACTGATGGAGGATAATATACAAGAGGATGTTCTCCATTGACCGAGCCTTGGACACAACGGTCACAGCAGAGGAGACTGATGGAGGTGCTGGTTATGGCGTACTCCCTGAATTACCATTATGTCTCGCGGTAATACTTTCTCTGCACAAAACTGAAATTCTGACGATGGATCCTAGGAAAAATTTGTAAATGGGTATTCAGTAGAAAAATAATTCAAGCACCACGTGGAAAGATCAGTCACATGGCATCTGTGAACCCATCTGGACGTGGTCGCTGTAGTTGGAGAAATCTGCGAATTGCAAAGGTGGTGGCTGCTAGTGATGGAGGCTGCGAAACACTGATGGCGGGATCCACTACACACGGGTTTTCTTTGGAAATCTCTGCACACTGATAAAGGGCTTCATCCTTGATGGACTTCACCATTGTAGCTTCTGCCGATTACTCTGTATACCTCAAACCTCGTAATTCAACTCATTTAATGATGGAAGCTTAGAAGTATTGGTGCTCTGGTTATATTCTGTATGCTACCGTTGTCATATGAACCCGATCCCCAACTAAGCTATCGCCACTGAGGTGAAAATGTCATACTGTACATTATAAAGAGTCATAGACCCAGACAAAAACAAAGCTGAAGGCTTAGATTCTAGACTTTTACCCATGTTACATCATTACAGATGTCCTGAGAGTATGCCGCAGAGAAGCAGTCATCATCACCAGCTCCTGAGAGTATGCCACAGAGAAGCGGTCCTCATCACCAGCTCCTGAGTATGACACAAAGGAGCGGTCCTCATCACGAGCTCCTGAGAGTATGCCACAGAGGAGCGGTCCTCATCACCAGCTCCTGAGTATGACACAAAGGAGCAGTCATCATCACGAGCTCCTGAGAGTATGCCACAGAGAAGCGGTCCTCATCACCAGCTCCTGAGTATGACACAAAGGAGCGGTCATCATCACGAGCTCCTGAGAGTATGCCACAGAGGAGCGGTCCTCATCACCAGCTCCTGAGTATGACACAAAGGAGCGGTCATCATCACTAGCTCCTGAGAGTATGCCACAGAGGAGAAGTCATCATCACCAGCTCCTGAGTATGACACAAAGGAGCGGTCATCATCACGAGCTCCTGAGAGTATGCCACAGAGAAGCGGTCCTCATCACCAGCTCCTGAGTATGACACAAAGGAGCGGTCATCATCACCAGCTCCTGAGAGTATGCCACAGAGGAGAAGTCATCATCACCAGCTCCTGAGTTCATCACGAGCTCCTGAGAGTATGACACAAAGGAGCGGTCATCATCACCAGCTCCTGAGTATGCCACAGAGAAGCAGTCCTCATCACCAGCTCCTGAGAGTATGCCACAAAGGAGCGGTCATCATCACCAGCTCCTGAGAGTATGTCACAGAGAAGCAGTCCTCATCACCAGCTCCTGAGTATGCCACAGAGAAGCAGTCCTCATCACCAGCTCCTGAGAGTATGTCACAGAGAAGCAGTCCTCATCACCAGCTCCTGAGAGTATGTCACAGAGAAGCAGTCCTCATCACCAGCTCCTGAGAGTATGTCACAGAGAAGCAGTCCTCATCACCAGCTCCTGAGTATGACACAAAGGAGCAGTCATCATCACCAGCTCCTGAAAGTATGCCACAGAGGAGCGGTCATCATCACCAACTCCTGAGAGTATGTCACAGAGAAGCAGTCCTCATCACCAGCTCCTGAGTATGACACAAAGGAGCGGTCATCGTCACCAGCTCCTGAGAGTATGCTGCAGAGGAGCGGTCATCATCACCAGTGTCCTGAGAGTATGCCACAGAGGAGCGGTCCTCATCACCAGTGTCCTGAGAGTATGCCACAGAGGAGCAGTCATCATCACCAGTGTCCTGAGAGTATTCCACAGAGGAGCGGTCATCATCACCAGTGTCCTGAGAGTATGCCACAGTGGAGCAGTTATCATCACCAGTGTCCTGAGAGTATGCCACAGTGGAGCAGTCATCATCACCAGTGTCCTGAGAGTGTGCTGCAGAGAAGCGGTCCTCATCACCAGCTCCTGAGTATGACACAAAGGAGCGGTCCTCATCACCAGCTCCTGAGTATGACACAAAGGAGCAGTCATCATCACGAGCTCCTGAGAGTATGCCACAGAGAAGCGGTCCTCATCACCAGCTCCTGAGTATGACACAAAGGAGCGGTCATCATCACGAGCTCCTGAGAGTATGCCACAGAGAAGCGGTCCTCATCACCAGCTCCTGAGTATGACACAAAGGAGCGGTCATCATCACGAGCTCCTGAGAGTATGCCACAGAGAAGCGGTCCTCATCACCAGCTCCTGAGTATGACACAAAGGAGCGGTCATCATCACCAGCTCCTGAGAGTATGCCACAGAGGATAAGTCATCATCACCAGCTCCTGAGTATGCCACAGAGAAGCAGTCCTCATCACCAGCTCCTGAGTATGCCACAGAGAAGCGGTCCTCATCACCAGCTCCTGAGTATGCCACAGAGAAGCGGTCCTCATCACCAGCTCCTGAGTATGACACAGAGAAGCGGTCCTCATCACCAGCTCCTGAGTATGACACAGAGAAGCGGTCCTCATCACCAGCTCCTGAGTATGACACAAAGGAGCAGTCATCATCACCAGCTCCTGAAAGTATGCCGCAGATAAATAGTCATCATCACCTGCTCCTGAGAGTATGCCACAGAGGAGCGGTCATCATCACCAACTCCTGAGAGTATGTCACAGAGAAGCAGTCCTCATCACCAGTGTCCTGAGAGTATGCCACAGTGGAGTGGTCATCATCACCAGTGTCCTGAGAGTATGCCACAGTGGAGCAGTCATCATCACCAGTGTCCTGAGAGTATGCCACAGTGGAGCAGTTATCATCACCGTGTCCTGAGAGTATGCCACAGAGGAGCAGTCCTCATCACCAGTGTCCTGAGAGTGTGCTGCAGAGAAGCGGTCCTCATCACCAGCTCCTGAGTATGACACAAAGGAGCGGTCATCATCACCAGCTCCTGAGAGTATGCCACAGAGAAGCGGTTCTCATCACCAGCTCCTGAGTATGACACAAGGGAGCGGTCATCATCACCAGCTCCTGAGAGTATGCTGCAGAGGAGCGGTCATCACCAGTGTCCTGAGAGTATGCCACAGAGGAGCGATCCTTATCACCAGCTCCTGAGTATGCCACAAAGAAGCGGTCATCATCACCAGCTCCCGAGTATGCCACAAAGAAGCGGTCATCATCACCAGCTCCTGAGTATGCCACAAAGGAGCAGTCATCATCACCAGCTCCTGAGAGTATGCTGCAGAGGAGCGGTCATCACCAGTGTCCTGAGAGTATGCTGCAGAGGAGCGGTCATCATCACCAGTGTCCTGAGAGTATGCCACAGAGGAGCGGTCATCATCACCAGTGTCCTGAGAGTATGCCACAGAGAAGTCACATGGCATCTGTGAACCCATCTGGACGTGGTCGCTGTAGTTGGAGAAATCTGCGAATTGCAAAGGTGGTGGCTGCTAGTGATGGAGGCTGCGAAACACTGATGGCGGGATCCACTACACACGGGTTTTCTTTGGAAATCTCTGCACACTGATAAAGGGCTTCATCCTTGATGGACTTCACCATTGTAGCTTCTGCCGATTACTCTGTATACCTCAAACCTCGTAATTCAACTCATTTAATGATGGAAGCTTAGAAGTATTGGTGCTCTGGTTATATTCTGTATGCTACCGTTGTCATATGAACCCGATCCCCAACTAAGCTATCGCCACTGAGGTGAAAATGTCATACTGTCCATTATAAAGAGTCATAGACCCAGACAAAAACAAAGCTGAAGGCTTAGATTCTAGACTTTTACCCATGTTACATCATTACAGATGTCCTGAGAGTATGCCGCAGAGAAGCAGTCATCATCACCAGCTCCTGAGAGTATGCCACAGAGGAGAAGTCATCATCACCAGCTCCTGAGTATACCAGTATACCACAGAGGAGCAGTCATCATCACGAGCTCCTGAGTATACCACAGAGGAGCGGTCATCATCACCAGCTCCTGAGTATGCCACAAAGGAGCAGTCATCATCACCAGTGTCCTGAGAGTATGCCGTAGTGGAGCGGTCATCATCACCAGCTTCTGAGTATGCCACAAAGGAGCGATCTTTATCACCAGCTCCTGAGTTTGCCACAAAAGAGCGGTCATCATCACCAGCTCCTGAGTATACCACAGAGGAGCAGTCATCATCACCAGTATCCTGAGAGTATGCCACAGAGGAGCGGTCATCATCACCAGTGTCCTGAGAGTATGCCACAGAGGAGCGGTCATCATCACCAGTGTCCTGAGAGTATGCCACAAAGGAGCGGTCATCATCACCAGTGTCCTGAGAGTATGCCACAGAGCAGCGGTCATCATCACCAGTGTCCTGAGAGTATGCCACAGAAGAGCGGTCATCATCACCAGTGTCCTGAGAGTATGCCACAAAGGAGCGGTCATCCTCATCACCAGCTCCTGAGAGTATGCTGCAGAGGAGCGGTCATCACCAGTGTTATGAGAGTATGCCACAGTGGAGCAGTCCTCATCACCAGCTCCTGAGTATGCCACAAAGGAGCGGTCATCATCACCAGCTCCTGAGAGTATGCTACAGAGGAGCGGTCATCATCACCAATGTCCTGAGACTATTCCACAGTGGAGCAGTCATCATCACCAGCGTCGTGAGAGGATGCCACAGAGGAGCAGTCATCATCACCAGCTCCTGAGAGTATACCACAGAGGAGCAGTCATCATCACCAGTGTCCTGAGAGTATGCCACAAAGGAGCGGTCATCATCATCACCAGCTCCTGAGAGTATGCTGCAGAGGAGCGGTCATCACCAGTGTCCTGAGAGTATGCCACAGAGGAGCGGTCCTCATCACCAGTGTCCTGAGAGTATGCCACAGTGGAGCGGTCCTCATCACCAGCGTCCTGAGGTCCTGGGGAGACGAGGGGGCGGACTGCCAGCTGGGAAAGGAGTCGGACCTGAAGTCGCCAAGATTGGGGGTGTGGCGGGGTGGCTGGTAGCATTCTGCAGGGACGTCAACCGTTCGTCAACGGAGGCTAGATGCTCCAGCACCCAACCTTTCGTGCCTTCCTGACGAGTAAGCTCTTGGAGGCTGGTAAGTTGAGCGTTGGTTGTTACAGGATCAAATACCAGAGGGGTCACCACAAGGAGGAAATACAGAGAGGTCACCGCAAGGCACAAATAGAGAGGAGTCACCACAAGGAGCAAATACAGAGGACTCACTACAAGGAGCTAATACAGAGGGGTCATCACAAGGAGCAAATACAGAGGAGTCACCACAAGGAGCAAATACAGAGGAGTCACCACAAGGAGGAAATACAGAGAGGTCACCGCAAGGCACAAATAGAGAGGAGTCACCACAAGGAGCAACTACAGAGGAGTCACTACAAGGAGCTAATACAGAGGGGTCATCACAAGGAGCAAATACAGAGGAGTCACCACAAGGAGCAAATACAGAGAGGTCACCGCAAGGCACAAATAGAGAGGAGTCACCACAAGGAGCAACTACAGAGGAGTCACTACAAGGAGCTAATACAGAGGGGTCATCACAAGGAGCAAATACAGAGGAGTCACCACAAGGAGCAAATACAGAGGAGTCACCACAAGGAGCAAATACAGGAGTCACCACACGGGGCAAATACAGAGGGGTCACCACAAGGAGCAAATACAGAGGAGTCACCACAAGGAGCAAATAAAGAGGAGTCACCACAAGGAGCAAATACAGAGGAGTCACCACAAGGAGGAAATACAGAGGAGTCACCACAAGGAGCAAATACAGAGGGGTCACCACAAGGAGCAAATACAGAGGAGTCACCACAAGGAGCAAATACAGAGGAGTCACCAAAAGGAGCAACTACAGAGGAGTCACTACAGAGGAGTCACTACAAGGAGCAAATACAGAAAAGTCACCACAAGGAGCAAATACAGGAGTCACCACACGGGGCAAATACAGAGGGGTCACCACAAGGAGCAATACAGAGGAGTCACAACAAGGAGCAAATACAGAGGAGTCACCACAAGGGGCTAATACAGAGGAGTCACCACAAGGGGCCAATACAGAGGAGTCACCACAAGGAGCCAATACAGAGGAGTCACCACAAGGAGCAAATACAGAGGAGTCACCACAAGGAGCAAATACAGAGGAGTCACCACAAGGAGCAAATACAGAGGAGTCACCACAAGGAGCAAATACAGAGGAGTCACCACAAGGAGCAAATACAGAGGGGTCACCACAAGGAGGAAATACAGAGGAGTCACCACAAGGAGCAAATACAGAGGAGTCACCACAAGGAGCAAATACAGAGGGGTCACCACAAGGAGGAAATACAGAGGAGTCACCACAAGGGGCAAATACAGAGGGGTCACCACAAGGTGGAAATACAGAGGGGTCACCACAAGAGGCAAATACAGAGGGGTCACCACAAGGTGGAAATACAGAGGGGTCACCACAAGGGGCAAATACAGAGGAGTCACCACAAGGAGCAAATACAAAGGGGTCACCACAAGGTGGAAAAACAGAGGGGTCACCACAAGGGGCAAATACAGAGGAGTCACCACAAGGAGCAAATACAAAGGGGTCACCACAAGGTGGAAAAACAGAGGAGTCACCACAAGGGGCAAATACAGAGGGGTCACCACAAGGAGCAAATACAGAGGGGTCACCACAAGGAGCAAATACAGAGGAGTCACCACAAGGGGCAAATACAGAGGAGTCACCACAAGGAGCAAATACAGAGGGGTCACCACAAGGAGTAAATACAGAGGGGTCACCACAAAGTGTAAATACAGAGGAGTCACCACAAGGGGCAAATACAGAGGAGTCACCACAAGGAGTAAATACAGAGGAGTCGCCACAAGGAGCAAATACAGAGGAGTCGCCGCAAGGAGCAAATACAGAGGAGTCACCGCAAGGAGCAAATACAGAGGGGTCACCACAAGGAGCAAATACAGAGGGGTCACCACAAGGGGCAAATACAGAGGAGTCACCACAAGGAGCAAATACAGAGGAGTCACCACAAGGAGCAAATACAGAGGGGTCACCACAAAGTGTAAATACAGAGGAGTCACCACAAGGAGTAAATACAGAAGGGTCACCACAAGGAGCAAATACAGAAGAGTCACCACAAGGAGCAAATACAGAGGAGTCACCACAAGGAGCAAATACAGAGGAGTCACCACAAGGAGCAAATACAGAGGAGTCACCACAAGGAGCAAATACAGAGGAGTCACCACAAGGTGCAAATACAGAGGGGTCACCACAAGGAGCAAATACAGAGGAGTCACCACAAGGAGCAAATACAGAGGAGTCACCACAAGGAGTAAATACAGAGGGGTCACCACAAGGAGCAAATACAGAGGAGTCACCACAAGGTGCAAATACAGAGGAGTCACCACAAGGAGCAAATACAGAGGAGTCACCACAAGGAGCAAATACAGAGGAGTCACCACAAGGAGTAAATACAGAGGGGTCACCACAAGGAGCAAATACAGAGGGGTCACCACAAGGTGCAAATACAGAAGGGTCACCACAAGGTGCAAATACAGAAGGGTCACCACAAGGTGCAAATACAGAAGGGTCACCACAAGGAGCAAATACAGAGGAGTCACCACAAGGTGCAAATACAGAGGAGTCACCACAAGGAGCAAATACAGAGGAGTCACCACAAGGTGCAAATACAGAGGAGTCACCACAAGGAACAAATACAGAGGAGTCACCACAAGGAGCAAATACAGAGGAGTCACCACAAGGAGCAAATACAGAGGGGTCACCACAAGGGGCAAATACAGAGGAGTCACCACAAGGAGCAAATACAGAGGAGTCACCACAAGGAGCAAATACAGAGGAGTCACCACAAGGGGCAAATACAGAGGAGTCACCACAAGGAGCAAATACAGAGGGGTCACCACAAGGAGCAAATACAGAGGAGTCACCACAAGGAGCAAATACAGAGGAGTCACCACAAGGAGCAAATACAGAGGAGTCACCACAAGGAGCAAATATAGAGGAGTCATCACAAGGAGCAAATACAGAGGAGTCACCACAAGGAGCAAATACAGAGGAGTCACCACAAGGAGGAAATACAGAGGAGTCACCACAAGGAGCAAATACAGAGGGGTCACCACAAGGAGCAAATACAGAGGAGTCACCACAAGGAGCAAATACAGAGGAGTCACCAAAAGGAGCAACTACAGAGGAGTCACTACAAGGAGCAAATACAGAAAAGTCACCACAAGGAGCAAATACAGGAGTCACCACACGGGGCAAATACAGAGGGGTCACCACAAGGAGCAATACAGAGGAGTCACAACAAGGAGCAAATACAGAGGAGTCACCACAAGGGGCCAATACAGAGGAGTCACCACAAGGGGCCAATACAGAGGAGTCACCACAAGGAGCCAATACAGAGGAGTCACCACAAGGAGCAAATACAGAGGAGTCACCACAAGGAGCAAATACAGAGGAGTCACCACAAGGAGCAAATACAGAGGAGTCACCACAAGGAGCAAATACAGAGGAGTCACCACAAGGAGCAAATACAGAGGAGTCACCACAAGGTTCAAATACAGAGGAGTCACCACAAGGTTCAAATACAGAGGAGTCACCACAAGGAGCAAATGCAGAGGAGTCACCACAAGGAGGAAATGCAGAGGAGTCACCACAAGGGGCAAATACAGAGGGGTCACCACAAGGGGCAAATACAGAGGAGTCACACAAGGAGCAATTACAGAGGGGTCACCACAAGGGGCAAATACAGAGGGGTCACCACAAGGGGCAAATACAGAGGGGTCACCACAAGGAGCAAATACAGAGGGGTCACCACAAGGAGCAAATACAGAGGGGTCACCACAAGGAGCAAATACAGAGGAGTCACCACAAGGAGCAAATACAGAGGAGTCACCACAAGGAGCAAATACAGAGGGGTCACCACAAGGAGCAAATACAGAGGGGTCACCACAAGGAGCAAATACAGAGGAGTCACCACAAGGTTCAAATGCAGAGGAGTCACCACAAGGAGCAAATGCAGAGGAGTCACCACAAGGAGGAAATGCAGAGGAGTCACCACAAGGGGCAAATACAGAGGGGTCACCAAAACGGGCAAATAGAGAGGGGTCACCACAAGGAGCAAATACAGAGGAGTCACCACAAGGAGCAAATACAGAGGGGTCACCACAAGGGGCAAATACAGAGGAGTCACCACAAAAAGTAAATACAGAGGAGTCGCCACAAGGAGCAAATACAAAGGAGTCACCGCAAGGAGCAAATACAGAGGGGTCACCACAAGGAGCAAATACAGAGGGGTCACCACAAGGAGCAATACAGAGGAGTCAACACAAGGAGCAAATACAGAGGAGTCACCACAGGAGCAAATACAGAGGAGTCACCACAAGGGGCAAATACAGAGGGGTCACCACAAGGAGCAAATACAGAGGAGTCACCACAAGGAGCAAATACAGAGGAGTCACCACAAGGAGCAAATACAGAGGGGTCACCACAAGGAGGAAATACAGAGGAGTCACCACAAGGGGCAAATACAGAGGGGTCACCACAAGGTGGAAATACAGAGGGGTCACCACAAGAGGCAAATACAGAGGGGTCACCACAAGGTGGAAATACAGAGGGGTCACCACAAGGGGCAAATACAGAGGAGTCACCACAAGGAGCAAATACAAAGGGGTCACCACAAGGTGGAAAAACTGAGGGGTCACCACAAGGGGCAAATACAGAGGAGTCACCACAAGGAGCAAATACAAAGGGGTCACCACAAGGTGGAAAAACAGAGGAGTCACCACAAGGGGCAAATACAGAGGGGTCACCACAAGGAGCAAATACAGAGGGGTCACCACAAGGAGCAAATACAGAGGAGTCACCACAAGGGGCAAATACAGAGGAGTCACCACAAGGAGCAAATACAGAGGGGTCACCACAAGGAGTAAATACAGAGGGGTCACCACAAAGTGTAAATACAGAGGAGTCACCACAAGGGGCAAATACAGAGGAGTCACCACAAGGAGTAAATACAGAGGAGTCGCCACAAGGAGCAAATACAGAGGAGTCGCCGCAAGGAGCAAATACAGAGGAGTCACCGCAAGGAGCAAATACAGAGGGGTCACCACAAGGAGCAAATACAGAGGGGTCACCACAAGGGGCAAATACAGAGGAGTCACCACAAGGAGCAAATACAGAGGAGTCACCACAAGGAGCAAATACAGAGGGGTCACCACAAAGTGTAAATACAGAGGAGTCACCACAAGGAGTAAATACAGAAGGGTCACCACAAGGAGCAAATACAGAAGAGTCACCACAAGGAGCAAATACAGAGGAGTCACCACAAGGAGCAAATACAGAGGAGTCACCACAAGGAGCAAATACAGAGGAGTCACCACAAGGAGCAAATACAGAGGAGTCACCACAAGGAGTAAATACAGAGGGGTCACCACAAGGAGCAAATACAGAGGGGTCACCACAAGGTGCAAATACAGAAGGGTCACCACAAGGTGCAAATACAGAAGGGTCACCACAAGGTGCAAATACAGAAGGGTCACCACAAGGAGCAAATACAGAGGAGTCACCACAAGGTGCAAATACAGAGGAGTCACCACAAGGAGCAAATACAGAGGAGTCACCACAAGGTGCAAATACAGAGGAGTCACCACAAGGAACAAATACAGAGGAGTCACCACAAGGAGCAAATACAGAGGAGTCACCACAAGGAGCAAATACAGAGGGGTCACCACAAGGGGCAAATACAGAGGAGTCACCACAAGGAGCAAATACAGAGGAGTCACCACAAGGAGCAAATACAGAGGAGTCACCACAAGGGGCAAATACAGAGGAGTCACCACAAGGAGCAAATACAGAGGGGTCACCACAAGGAGCAAATACAGAGGAGTCACCACAAGGAGCAAATACAGAGGAGTCACCACAAGGAGCAAATACAGAGGAGTCACCACAAGGAGCAAATATAGAGGAGTCATCACAAGGAGCAAATACAGAGGAGTCACCACAAGGAGCAAATACAGAGGAGTCACCACAAGGAGCAAATACAGAGGGGTCACCACAAAGTGTAAATACAGAGGAGTCACCACAAGGAGTAAATACAGAAGGGTCACCACAAGGAGCAAATACAGAAGAGTCACCACAAGGAGCAAATACAGAGGAGTCACCACAAGGAGCAAATACAGAGGAGTCACCACAAGGAGCAAATACAGAGGAGTCACCACAAGGAGCAAATACAGAAGGGTCACCACAAGGAGCAAATACAGAGGAGACACCACAAGGTGCAAATACAGAGGAGTCACCACAAGGAACAAATACAGAGGGGTCACCACAAGGAGCAAATACAGAGGAGTCACCACAAGGAGCAAATACAGAGGAGTCACCACAAGGAGCAAATACAGAGGAGTCACCACAAGGAGCAAATACAGAGGAGTCACCACAAGGAGCAAATACAGAGGAGTCACCACAAGGAGCAAATACAGATGGGTCACCACAAGGGGCAAATACAGAGGAGTCACCACAAGGAGCAAATACAGAGGAGTCACCACAAGGAGCAAATACAGAGGAGTCACCACAAGGGGCAAATACAGAGGAGTCACCACAAGGAGCAAATACAGAAAAGTCACCACAAGGAGCAAATACAGAGGGGTCACCACAAAGTGTAAATACAGAGGAGTCACCACAAGGAGTAAATACAGAAGGGTCACCACAAGGAGCAAATACAGAAGAGTCACCACAAGGAGCAAATACAGAGAAGTCACCACAAGGAGCAAATACAGAGGAGTCACCACAAGGAGCAAATACAGAGGAGTCACCACAAGGAGCAAATACAGAGGAGTCACCACAAGGAGCAAATACAGAGGAGTCACCTCAAGGAGCAAATACAGAAGGGTCACCACAAGAAGCAAATACAGAGGAGTCACCACAAGGAGCAAATACAGAGGAGTCACCACAAGGTGCAAATACAGAGGAGTCACCGCAAGGAGCAAATACAGAGGGGTCACCACAAGGAGCAAATACAGAGGGGTCACCACAAAGGAGCAATACAGAGGAGTCACCACAAGGAGCAAATACAGAGGAGTCACCAAGCAGGAGCAAATACAGAGGAGTCACCACAAGGGGCAAATACAGAGGGGTCACCACAAGGAGCAAATACAGAGGGGTCACCACAAGGAGCAAATACAGAGGAGTCACCACAAGGGGCAAATACAGAGGGGTCACCACAAGGAGCAAATACAGAGGGGTCACCACAAGGAGCAAATACAGAGGGGTCACCACAAGGAGCAAATACAGAGGAGTCACCACAAGGAGCAAATACAGAGGGGTCACCACAAGGTGCAAATACAGAGGGGTCACCACAAGGTGGAAATACAGAGGGGTCACCACAAGGGGCAAATACAGAGGAGTCACCACAAGGAGCAAATACAGAGGAGTCACCACAAGGAGCAAATACAGAGGAGTCACCACAAGGAGCAAATATAGAGGAGTCATCACAAGGAGCAAATACAGAGGAGTCACCACAAGGAGCAAATACAGAGGAGTCACCACAAGGAGCAAATACAGAGGGGTGACCACAAAGTGTAAATACAGAGGAGTCACCACAAGGAGTAAATACAGAAGGGTCACCACAAGGAGCAAATACAGAAGAGTCACCACAAGGAGCAAATACAGAGGAGTCACCACAAGGAGCAAATACAGAGGAGTCACCACAAGGAGCAAATACAGAGGAGTCACCACAAGGAGCAAATACAGAAGGGTCACCACAAGGAGCAAATACAGAGGAGACACCACAAGGTGCAAATACAGAGGAGTCACCACAAGGAACAAATACAGAGGGGTCACCACAAGGAGCAAATACAGAGGAGTCACCACAAGGAGCAAATACAGAGGGGTCACCACAAGGAGCAAATACAGAGGAGTCACCACAAGGAGCAAATATAGAGGAGTCACCACAAGGAGCAAATACAGAGGAGTCACCACAAGGAGCAAATACAGAGGAGTCACCACAAGGTGCAAATACAGAGGAGTGACCACAAGGAGCAAATACAGAGGAGTCACCACAAGTAGCAAATACAGAGGAGTCACCACAAGGTGCAAATACAGAGGAGTCACCACAAGGAGCAAATACAGAGGAGTCACCACAAGGAGCAAATACAGAGGAGTCACCACAAGGAGCAAATACAGATGGGTCACCACAAGGGGCAAATACAGAGGAGTCACCACAAGGAGCAAATACAGAGGAGTCACCACAAGGAGCAAATACAGAGGAGTCACCACAAGGGGCAAATACAGAGGAGTCACCACAAGGAGCAAATACAGAGGGGCCACCACAAGGAGCAAATACAGAGGAGTCACCACAAGGAGCAAATACAGAGGAGTCACCACAAGGGGCAAATACAGAGGAGTCACCACAAGGAGCAAATACAGAGGAGTCACCACAAGAAGCAAATACAGAGGAGTCACCACAAGGAGCAAATACAGAGGTGTTACCACAAGGAGCAAATACAGAGGAGTCACCACAAGGAGCAAATACAGAGGAGTCACCACAAGGAGCAAATACAGAGGGGTCACCACAAAGTGTAAATACAGAGGAGTCACCACAAGGAGTAAATACAGAAGGGTCACCACAAGGAGCAAATACAGAAGAGTCACCACAAGGAGCAAATACAGAGGAGTCACCACAAGGAGCAAATACAGAGGAGTCACCACAAGGAGCAAATACAGAGGAGTCACCACAAGGAGCAAATACAGAGGAGTCACCACAAGGAGCAAATACAGAGGAGTCACCACAAGGGGCAAATACAGAGGAGTCACCACAAGGGGCAAATACAGAGGAGTCACCACAAGGAGCAAATACAGAAGAGTCACCACAAGGGGCAAATACAGAGGAGTCACCACAAGGAGCAAATACAGAGGAGTCACCACAAGGAGCAAATACAGAGGAGTCACCACAAGGAGCAAATACAGAGGAGTCACCACAAGGAGCAAATACAGAGGAGTCACCACAAGGAGCAAATACAGAGGAGTCACCACAAGGAGCAAATACAGAAGGGTCACCACAAGGAGCAAATACAGAGGAGTCACCACAAGGTGCAAATACAGAGGAGTCACCACAAGGAACAAATACAGAGGGGTCACCACAAGGAGCAAATACAGAGGAGTCACCACAAGGAGCAAATACAGAGGGGTCACCACAAGGAGCAAATACAGAGGAGTCACCACAAGGAGCAAATACAGAGGAGTCACCACAAGGAGCAAATACAGAGGAGTCACCACAAGGAGCAAATACAGAGGAGTCACCACAAGGAGGAAATACAGAGGAGTCACCACAAGAAGCAAATACAGAGGGGTCACCACAAGGAGCAAATACAGAGGAGTGACCACAAGGAGCAAATACAGAGGAGTCACCACAAGTAGCAAATGCAGAGGAGTCACCACAAGGAGCAAATACAGAGGAGTCACCACAAGGAGCAAATACAGAGGAGTCACCATAAGGTGCAAATACAGAGGGGTCACCACAAGGAGCAAATACAGAAGGGTCACCACAAGGAGCAATACAGAGGAGTCACCACAAGGAGCAAATACAGAGGAGTCACCACAAGGAGCAAATACAGAGGAGTCACCACAAGGAGCAAATACAGAGGAGTCACCACAAGGAGCAAATACAGAGGAGTCACCACAAGGCGCAAATACAGAGGGGTCACCACAAGGAGCAAATACAGAGGAGTCACCACAAGGTGCAAATACAGAGGAGTCACCGCAAGGAGCAAATACAGAGGGGTCACCACAAGGAGCAAATACAGAGGGGTCACCACAAGGAGCAAATACAGAGGAGTCACCACAAGGAGCAAATACAGAGGAGTCACCACAAGGAGCAAATACAGAGGAGTCACCTCAAGGAGCAAATACAGAAGGGTCACCACAAGAAGCAAATACAGAGGAGTCACCACAAGGAGCAAATACAGAGGAGTCACCACAAGGTGCAAATACAGAGGAGTCACCGCAAGGAGCAAATACAGAGGAGTCACCGCAAGGTGCAAATACAGAGGAGTCACCACAAGGAGCAAATACAGAGGAGTCACCACAAGGAGCAAATACAGAGGAGTCACCACAAGGAGCAAATACAGAGGAGTCACCACAAGGAGCAAATACAGAGGGGTCACCACAAGGGGCAAATACAGAGGAGTCACCACAAGGAGCAAATACAGAAGAGTCACCACAAGGAGCAAATACAGAGGGGTCACCACAAAGTGTAAATACAGAGGAGTCACCACAAGGAGGAAATACAGAGGAGTCACCACAAGGAGCAAATACAGAAGGGTCACCACAAGGAGCAAATACAGAAGCACCACAAGGAGCAAATACAGAGGAGTCACCACAAGGAGCAAATACAGAGGAGTCACCACAAGGAGCAAATACAGAGAGTCACCTCAAGGAGCAAATACAGAAGGGTCACCACAAGAAGCAAATACAGAGGAGTCACCACAAGGAGCAAATACAGAGGAGTCACCACAAGGTGCAAATACAGAGGAGTCATCGCAAGGAGCAAATACAGAGGGGTCACCACAAGGAGCAAATACAGAGGGGTCACCACAAGGAGCAATACAGAGGAGTCACCACAAGGAGCAAATACAGAGGAGTCACCACAGGAGCAAATACAGAGGAGTCACCACAAGGGGCAAATACAGAGGGGTCACCACAAGGAGCAAATACAGAGGGGTCACCACAAGGAGCAAATACAGAGGAGTCACCACAAGGGGCAAATACAGAGGGTCACCACAAGGAGCAAATACAGAGGGGTCACCACAAGGAGCAAATACAGAGGGGTCACCACAAGGAGCAAATACAGAGGAGTCACCACAAGGAGCAAATACAGAGGGGTCACCACAAGGTGCAAATACAGAGGGGTCACCACAAGGTGGAAATACAGAGGGGTCACCACAAGGGGCAAATACAGAGGGGTCACCACAAGGTGGAAATACAGAGGGTCACCACAAGGGGCAAATACAGAGGGGTCACCACAAGGAGCAAATACAAAGGGGTCACCACAAGGTGGAAAAACAGAGGAGTCACCACAAGGGGCAAATACAGAGGGGTCACCACAAGGGGCAAATAGAGAGGGGTCACCACAAGGAGCAAATACAGAGGAGTCACCACAAGGAGCAAATACAGAGGAGTCACCACAAGGGGCAAATACAGAGGGGTCACCACAAGGAGCAAATACAGAGGAGTCACCACAAGGAGCAAATACAGAGGAGTCACCACAAGGAGTAAATACAGAGGAGTCGCCACAAGGAGCAAATACAGAAAAGTCGCCGCAAGGAGCAAATACAGAGGAGTCACCGCAAGGAGCAAATACAGAGGGGTCACCACAAGGAGCAAATACAGAGGGGTCACCACAAGGGGCAAATACAGAGGAGTCACCACAAGGAGCAAATACAGAGGAGTCACCACAAGGAGCAAATACAGAGGAGTCACCACAAGGAGCAAATACAGAGGAGTCACCACAAGGAGCAAATACAGAAGGGTCACCACAAGGAGCAAATACAGAGGAGTCACCACAAGGTGCAAATACAGAGGAGTCACCACAAGGAACAAATACAGAGGGGTTACCACAAGGAGCAAATACAGAGGAGTCACCACAAGGAGCAAATACAGAGGGGTCACCACAAGGAGCAAATACAGAGGAGTCACCACAAGGAACAAATATAGAGGAGTCACCACAAGGAGCAAATACAGAGGAGTCACCACAAGGAGCAAATACAGAGGAGTCACCACAAGGAGGAAATACAGAGGAGTCACCACAAGAAGCAAATACAGAGGAGTCACCACAAGGAGCAAATACAGAGGAGTCACCACAAGGAGCAAATACAGAGGAGTCACCACAAGGAGCAAATACAGAGAAGACACCACAAGGTGCAAATACAGAGGAGTCACCACAAGGAACAAATACAGAGGGGTCACCACAAGGAGCAAATACAGAGGAGTGACCACAAGGAGCAAATACAGAGGAGTCACCACAAGTAGCAAATGCAGAGGAGTCACCACAAGGAGCAAATACAGAGGAGTCACCACAAGGTGCAAATACAGAGGAGTCACCACAAGGAGCAAATACAGAGGAGTCACCACAAGGAGCAAATACAGAGGAGTCACCACAAGGGGCAAATACAGAGGGGTCACCACAAGGGGCAAATACAGAGGAGTCACCACAAGGAGCAAATACAGAGGAGTCACCACAAGGAGCAAATACAGAGGAGTCACCACAAGGAGCAAATACAGAGGAGTCACCACAAGGGGCAAATACAGAGGAGTCACCACAAGGAGCAAATACAGAGGGGTCACCACAAGGAGCAAATACAGAGGAGTCACCACAAGGAGGAAATACAGAGGAGTCACCACAAGGAGCAAATACAGAGAAGACACCACAAGGTGCAAATACAGAGGAGTCACCACAAGGAACAAATACAGAGGGGTCACCACAAGGAGCAAATACAGAGGAGTCACCACAAGGAGCAAATACAGAGGAGTCACCACAAGGAGCAAATACAGAGGAGTCACCACAAGGAGCAAATACAGAGGAGTCACCGCAAGGAGCAAATACAGAGGAGTCACCACAAGGAGCAAATACAGAGGAGTCACCGCAAGGAGCAAATACAGAGGAGTCACCACAAGGAGCAAATACAGAGGAGTCACCTCAAGGAGCAAATACAGAGGAGTCACCACAAGGAGAAAATACAGAGGAGTCACCACAAGGAGCAAATACAGAGGAGTCACCACAAGGAGCAAATACAGAGGAGTCACCACAAGGAGCAAATACAGAAGAGTCACCACAAGGAGCAAATACAGAGGAGTCACCACAAGGAACAAATACAGAGGGGTCACCACAAGGAGCAAATACAGAGGAGTCACCACAAGGAGCAAATACAGAGGGGTCACCACAAGGAGCAAATACCGAGGAGTCACCACAAGGAGCAAATATAGAGGAGTCACCACAAGGAGCAAATACAGAGGAGTCACCACAAGGAGCAAATACAGAGGAGTCACCACAAGGAGGAAATACAGAGGAGTCACCACAAGAAGCAAATACAGAGGGGTCACCACAAGGAGCAAATACAGAGGAGTGACCACAAGGAGCAAATACAGAGGAGTCACCACAAGGAGCAAATACAGAGGGGTCACCACAAGGAGCAAATACAGAGGAGTCACCACAAGGAGCAAATACAGAGGAGTCACCACAAGGAGCAAATACAGAGGAGTCACCACAAGTAGCAAATACAGAGGAGTCACCACAAGGAGGAAATACAGAGGAGTCACCACAAGAAGCAAATACAGAGGGGTCACCACAAGGAGCAAATACAGAGGAGTGACCACAAGGAGCAAATACAGAGGAGTCACCACAAGGAGGAAATGCAGAGGAGTCACCACAAGGAGCAAATACAGAGGGGTCACCACAAGAGGCAAATACAGAGGAGTCACCACAAGAGGCAAATACAGAGGAGTCACCACAAGGAGCAAATACAGAGGGGTCACCACAAGGAGCAAATATAGAGGAGTCACCACAAGGGGCAAATAGAGAGGAATCACCACAAGGAGCAAATACAGAGGAGTCACCACAAGGAGCAAATACAGAGGAGTCACCACAAGGAGCAAATACAGAGGAGTCACCACAAGGGGCAAATACAGAGGGGTCACCACAAGGGGCAAAT
The DNA here is from genome assembly GCF_048569485.1 of Anomaloglossus baeobatrachus. Classification (NCBI taxonomy): domain Eukaryota; kingdom Metazoa; phylum Chordata; class Amphibia; order Anura; family Aromobatidae; genus Anomaloglossus; species Anomaloglossus baeobatrachus. The sequence continues at coordinate 309,358,106 of NC_134359.1, read as the reverse complement.
ACAGAGGAGTCACCACAAGGAGCAAATACAGAGGAGTCACCACAAGGAGCAAATACAGAGGAGTCACCACAAGGAGCAAATACAGAGGAGTCACCACAAGGGGCAAATACAGAGGAGTCACCACAAGAGGCAAATACAGAGGAGTCACCACAAGAGGCAAATACAGAGGAGTCACCACAAGGAGCAAATACAGAGGGGTCACCACAAGGAGCAAATATAGAGGAGTCACCACAAGGGGCAAATAGAGAGGAATCACCACAAGGAGCAAATACAGAGGAGTCACCACAAGGAGCAAATACAGAGGAGTCACCACAAGGAGCAAATACAGAGGAGTCACCACAAGGGGCAAATACAGAGGGGTCACCACAAGGAGCAAATACAGAGGAGTCACCACAAGGAGCAAATACAGAGGGGTCACCACAAGGAGTAAATACAGAGGAGTCACCACAAGGAGTAAATACAGAGGAGTCACCACAAGGAGCAAATACAGAGGAGTCACCACAAGGAGCAAATACAGAGGAGTCACCACAAGGAGCAAATACAGAGGAGTCACCACAAGGTGCAAATACAGAGGAATCACCACAAGGAGCAAATACAGAGGGGTCACCACAAGGTGCAAATACAGAGGGGTCACCACAAGGAGTAAATACAGAGGAGTCACCACAAGGAGTAAATACAGAGGAGTCACCACAAGGAGCAAATACAGAGGAGTCACCACAAGGAGCAAATACAGAGGAGTCACCACAAGGTGCAAATACAGAGGAATCACCACAAGGAGCAAATACAGAGGGGTCACCACAAGGAGCAAATACAGAGGGGTCACCACAAGGTGCAAATACAGAGGAGTCACCACAAGGAGCAAATACAGAGGGGTCACCACAAGGAGTAAATACAGAGGAGTCACCACAAGGAGTAAATACAGAGGAGTCACCACAAGGAGCAAATACAGAGGAGTCACCACAAGGAGCAAATACAGAGGAGTCACCACAAGGTGCAAATACAGAGGAGTCACCACAAGGTGCAAATACAGAGGAATCACCACAAGGAGCAAATGCAGAGGAGTCACCACAAGGAGCAAATACAGAGGAGTCACCACAAGGGGCAAATACAGAGGGGTCACCACAAGGGGCAAATACAGAGGGGTCACCACAAGGGGCAAATACAGAGGAGTCACCACAAGGAGCAAATACAGAGGAGTCACCACAAGGAGCAAATACAGAGGAGTCACCACAAGGAGCAAATACAGAGGAGTCACCACAAGGGGCAAATACAGAGGAGTCACCACAAGAGGCAAATACAGAGGAGTCACCACAAGAGGCAAATACAGAGGAGTCACCACAAGGAGCAAATACAGAGGGGTCACCACAAGGAGCAAATATAGAGGAGTCACCACAAGGGGCAAATAGAGAGGAATCACCACAAGGAGCAAATACAGAGGAGTCACCACAAGGAGCAAATACAGAGGAGTCACCACAAGGAGCAAATACAGAGGAGTCACCACAAGGGGCAAATACAGAGGGGTCACCACAAGGAGCAAATACAGAGGAGTCACCACAAGGAGCAAATACAGAGGGGTCACCACAAGGAGTAAATACAGAGGAGTCACCACAAGGAGTAAATACAGAGGAGTCACCACAAGGAGCAAATACAGAGGAGTCACCACAAGGAGCAAATACAGAGGAGTCACCACAAGGTGCAAATACAGAGGAATCACCACAAGGAGCAAATACAGAGGGGTCACCACAAGGTGCAAATACAGAGGGGTCACCACAAGGTGCAAATACAGAGGGGTCACCACAAGGAGTAAATACAGAGGAGTCACCACAAGGAGTAAATACAGAGGAGTCACCACAAGGAGCAAATACAGAGGAGTCACCACAAGGTGCAAATACAGAGGAATCACCACAAGGAGCAAATACAGAGGGGTCACCACAAGGTGCAAATACAGAGGAGTCACCACAAGGAGCAAATACAGAGGGGTCACCACAAGGAGTAAATACAGAGGAGTCACCACAAGGAGTAAATACAGAGGAGTCACCACAAGGAGCAAATACAGAGGAGTCACCACAAGGAGCAAATACAGAGGAGTCACCACAAGGTGCAAATACAGAGGAGTCACCACAAGGAGCAAATACAGAGGAGTCACCACAAGGAGTAAATACAGAGGAGTCACCACAAGGAGTAAATACAGAGGAGTCACCACAAGGAGTAAATACAGAGGAGTCACCACAAGGAGCAAATACAGAGGAGTCACCACAAGGAGCAAATACAGAGGAGTCACCACAAGGTGCAAATACAGAGGAATCACCACAAGGAGCAAATACAGAGGGGTCACCACAAGGTGCAAATACAGAGGAGTCACCACAAGGAGCAAATACAGAGGAGTCACCACAAGGAGCAAATACAGAGGGGTCACCACAAGGTGCAAATACAGAGGAGTCACCACAATGTGCAAATACAGAGGAGTCATCACAAGGTGCAAATACAGAGAGGTCACCACAAGGAGCAAATACAGAGGGGTCACCACAAGGATGGAGGCGGTGTGCTGGCCGGGCGTGCAGGGCTAACAATGATCTTGGGGCACTAGTGGTTATCAATGATGTGACTGAAGACAAATAAAAAAATCCTTGTTGCCTGATAATCCATTGATGCCCATTTGTCATGGGCCTTCTAACACACATAATCCATGCTTCTCCCTGTGACCAAATATTTCTAGGATTGATTCCCTCTACGAGGGTCTGAGCTGGGGCTGATTTCCACCTACAACCTCTTATACCAAGAATACCTGGAATGTGATAAGTTGCATGAATCACAATGCATGGACACCGGATACATTATGTGTGAGTTATGACATAGCGTCTTGTCTCATTCCCCATGATTTGGCGTTAAAGGGAATTTTTCATAATCTCCAAACATATATAACGTTATGGCAATTACCCTAAGGAGATGATTGTCTGAGGGACGGGATATCTATTAACCCACAATTTCACTGCAACCACAGATCTGCCGAAGATTTCTACCATCGTTCAGGGGCCGAACAAAACGATAAACTTGAAAATTACCCTGCATTGTTTGATGTCACAATGATCTCACTGCGGCGGCTGGAGCTGCGTCTCTTTGGTGTGGCCGTGATATTAGGCGATAATCATCTTGTGGCTTCACACAACTGCTTTTCCAGGTTTTAGTCGGGTGGGACTGCTGCATATACATCATATAGGAGGCACTGGGACTTCTATACATCACTGGGGAGCACAGACATCACTGGGGGTATATACATCATTGGTGGGGAGCACACACACAGCTGTAGGGGCACAAACATTGCTGAGGGTATATACATCACTTGGGGGGACACATACATCACTGGGAGGGCTGTGAAGAATATACATCACTAGGGAAGCAGCGAGGCATAGACATCACTGGGGGTCCATACATCACTGGAGGTCCATACATCACTGGGGTGCACACATCACTGGGGGTCCATACATCACTGGGGGTCCACACATCACTGGGGGTCCACACATCACTGGAGGTTCACACATCACTGGAGGTCCACACATCACTGGGGTGCACACATCACTGGGGGTCCACACATCACTGGGGGTCCACACATCACTGGGGGTCCACACATCACTGGGGGTCCACACATCACTGAAAGTCCACACATCACTGGAGGTCCACACATCACTGGGGTGCACACATCACTGGGGTGCACACATCACTGGGGGTCCACACATCACTGGAGGTCCATACATCACTGGGGTGCACACATCACTGGGGGTCCATACATCACTGGGGGTCCAGACATCACTGGGGGTCCAGACATCACTGGGGTGCACACATCACTGGGGGTCCAGACATCACTGGGGGTCCACACATCACTGGGGGTCCACATATCACTGGGGGTCCATACATCACTGGGGGTCCATACATCACTGGAGGTCCACACATCACTGGGGGTCCACACATCACTGGGGGTCCACACATCACTGGGGGTCCACACATCACTGGGGGTCCATACATCACTGGGGGTCCACACATCACTGGGAGGGCTGTGAAGAATATACATCACTAGGGAAGCAGCAGGGCATAGACATCACTGGGGGTCCATACATCACTGGGGGTCCACACATCACTGGGGGTCCACACATCACTGGGGGTCCACACATCACTAGGGGTCCATACATCACTGGGGGTCCATACATCACTGGGGGTCCACACATCACTGGGAGGGCTGTGAAGAATATACATCACTAGGGAAGCAGCAGGGCATAGACATCACTGGGGGTCCATACATCACTGGGGGTCCACACATCACTGGGGGTCCACACATCACTGGGGGTCCACACATCACTGGGGGTCCATACATCACTAGGGGTCCACACATCACTGGGGGTCCATACATCACTGGGGGTCCATACATCACTAGGGGTCCACACATCACTGGGGCTCCATACATCACTAGGGGTCCATACTTCACTGGGGGTCCACACATCGCTGGGGGTCCATACATCACTGGGGTGCACAGACATAGCTGTGGGGGCACAAACATTGCTGACGATATAATATTCAAAAATAGCAGTTGCACGCAAGTAAAGAGGAGAAGAACAAGCATGTGGATAGTGAATATTGGAATGTTACTGCTAAGAAAACATGAAAAACTTTCTTTGAAAAAATATGGGTTACTTAGCAAATAAAGGTGGCCAAATTTACTTGTGCCCAGAAACCACGTCAAGGTGTAACTCTCATCTGGGTCCCACTCTAAATGCTAACCACTTCTTGTCCAAACTGAACTATTATATGGCCTAGAATATAATCTGCAAAAGGAAAATTAAAACACCTGAAATAACTGGGAGAGTGCGCAGATAAAGGACATGACTCCATAATGCAAACTAGAAAAATTGCCGCCACTTCCTTATCTCATGGTCTGAACTGGTGCATACTGAACATGACATACAATATCCCAAATTAGCAGTTGCACGCAAGTAAATGGTAGGAGAAGATTTGATTTGGCCACCTTTGTCTGCTGAGTAACTCGTATTTTTCAAAGAAAGTTGTTCCTGTTTTCCTGGCAGTGGTGCGCATTCACGTTGAAATATTCACATCCACGTTCTTGTTTTTCTCCTTCCCTTTACTTGAGAGCAACTGCTATTTTTGAATATTGTATGTGTTACGTCACCACCGGAGTCCGCTCCAGCGACTTCTGCTCCGATCGCCAGGCGACACCGTGTTCCTGCCGTGGATGGTGCTGGTGATGGGAGAGGAGTCGATGCCAGCGGCGCTGGTGGGCGCAGGCTCCGATCATCCACTGGTCTGGGTTTCCTGGGGATATGCAGTACCGCTGGCTGACTGTAGGTGGCGTGTGTCTTCCAGCTGAAGTTACCATCATTCAGCTACAGCCAATGGGAAGACACCATACCCTTCTTAGTTCCCCTCCTGTCTGCTGACCACTGCCAGAGATAGTTCTGAATTCCTGGTTCCTGTCCCGCCCTGTTCTGTTTAGTGATTCCTGTGTTCTGACTTCTGCGTGTTTTCTGACTACCCTTCTGCCTGCTGTTTTTGTACCTCGCTGCCCGATCCGGATTTAACCTCTAGTTTTTTTTTGGATTACGTCCTTGCGTGCCGATTCTGTCCCTGTTTTGCATTTCCTTGTTCGTCCCTGCCTGACAACTAGTCTCCGAACTGCAGCCTTCCACAGGTAGTGATCACCAGGGCCCTGTGTAATTCCAAATCCCTGTATAGGGGTTAAAGGGTTTCAGGGTTCTGGGGGTCCTGCTTGGTGAGTGGCTTTCCTCTAGGCTGTCCATTACATCCCATCTGAGTCTGTGGATCCAGGCAGGCGTTACAGTATACCATGTTCAGTATGCACCAGTTCAGACCATGAGATTAAGTACCAGCAATTTTTTCTTGATTGCTGGGGTATATACATCACTGGGGGGGGACACATACAGTACATAACTGGGAGAGCTGGGAAGAATATACAACACTATGGAAGCAGCGGGGCATAGACATCACTGGGGGTGTATACATAACTGAGATGCACAGACATAGCTGCGGGGCACAAACATTACTCAGGGTATATACATAGCTGGGGGCACAGACAACCAGGCGGTTCCCCACCCCTGCTCTAACGTCTCCTATATCTGCCTGTAGCTCTTCTCCTGGTCTGTGCCTCCAGCTCCTCCCCCTGTCATTACCTCCTCATCTGTCTGCCTCTAACTCCTCCTACTTTGCATCTAGCTCTTCCCCCTTTGTCTGTGCCTCTAGCTCCTCCCCCTTGATGTGCCTCTTGCTCTTCCCCGTCTGTGCCTCTAGCCCCTCCTCCTCTACCTCTAGCTAATCCGCCTCTCTGTGCCTGTGTAGCTCTTCCCTCTCTGCCTATATCTCCTCCGACTCATAGAACTTTGGAAGCACCAACTGCCGTCTCCTCTCTCAATAATGGTAAAATCTGGATTCACTGAATACAGATTTTACCTGTGAATTTTCAATAAAATATCCGTCCTGGCGGAAAGAAAAGCGGATTTCTCAGAAGAGATTTAAAATAAGTTCCTTATTTCCATGTGTGAGGCAAATCCCGGGATATGAAGGTGAATTATGACTCCAGTCATAATCCCTCATCACTCCCTGGCAGTGCCCCCTCCCTTCTTGTCCTCAGTGTTCCACTTACACCTCCATGGCCATGTCCTGTGATATGGAGATGAGGTGGTGTGGGAACAAAGGACACAGGATGACTCCCTGCCGTCACCCTGTAACAAGAGCTGTATCTCATTAGCAAGGCTATGGAAATAGCCAGACAGAACGACTCCAGTAAAAAATGGTTCATATCTCGCAAGCCATATTTCCGATAAATATGGCAACCATAAAAATGGTGTCTCCGCATGTGGACGATGCCGGCACCCCCTTTTTATGGGAGCAGGACATTGGGAAATGCCCCAGGCGTGATATCAGCCAATGGGGAACTGGCAGACAGGTCATGAGTCCCCTCGTTCTGTGGCTAAATTCATAACTGTCACAATGAGAGCATTGGCGTCCGCCTACGACGCTCCCAGGCAAAGTTATGGCCCATATTCCATGTTGGGATATTGTCCATAACTCAAGCCAGGGGTGGAGCAGTGTTCCCTGTGAGGTCACGAAGGTAGGAGGGGACCTGGATCTGCCCAGGTTGATAACCCTACTTCGGCCATTTTCCAGGGTTCTTCTCGCTGGGGGCACGTGTAGGAAACATCTGTGGGAAGGATCCTAGAAACCTGGGTACAGCGCCCCCCTGTGGCCAGACGCAACAAGGTAACTGCTGGAACTGTGTATGCCTGTTTGTAACCCATGCTTTGATTGTAACTGTACTCTGACATATGTATATTCTGTAGATTCCCTATTGTATATATTGTAGTTCTAGTGTGCTTTAGGCTGATTAAATTATATAATTAATCTTGGGCTGTTCTGTTATCTCGATCTTGAATCCCACGTCTGTGCGTTCGGCTAATAGTTACCGTAAATCGGTTGGTGGCAGCGAATTGTGCCAAGGATTATTGTGGGGAGGCCAGTGAGATTCGGGGAGATTTTATATATTCCGCCCGCGGAGGTCGGGGGAATATATACCTTACTCTCACCGGGGACCCTTCAATAATCGGCATAAGTAGTATAGCGGCCTCCTTGCTTATGGTCGGGCAATTCCATAATTGGCCTGACTATAAGAGGGGCGCTAGAGAGCGCGTCACGTGCTCTGTCTGTCGGTCGGGAGGTATAAAGGAGGGGTGACCCCCACTTGTTACCCCCCGATTGTGACGTACTGGTAGCCAGCGCGGGGGATTTCTGAGTGACCCCCCCGGTGGTTTGTGACATATTGGTGGCATAGCGGTGGGATCGAGATAATAGTGTGTGTGAGTGTGAGACCCATACTCCCAGACACTAAAGACTGCCTGCAGCAGCTGTGGCTGCTGGGGTCTTCAGACTAGCTCAACACTAGAGTGTCAGAGTGCAGATACTGTAAGGTGTGTGGAGGCATCAGGTGTCAGTTCTGTGTCAGTGACCAAAAGTCTGCAAGAATGGCTGATGGCACCAGGAGCAGAGCTAGGCAACTGGCCAATGCTAAAGCAGGAGCCGAAGAGAGGGAGAACGGTGCTGTGGACAGTAATGAGGAGGTTGCCCACGAGTCCTCCAGGAGCTCGACGCCAGAAAACAGCTCTGCAGAGGACATTGCACAACCTGGCACTGCTGGACAAGATGAGGAGCAGCTCACCCAAGGGTCCTCAACGAGCCAGATGCCAGCCCTCCGCTCTGCAATGGACAGTGAATCACCAGGCTCCGCAGCGGGCCGCAGATCACCACGTGCCATTCCACCGAGCCTGGGAGGCTCGGATAGCCTTCTTCAAATGGCTATGGCCCTTCTCCAGGCTGGAGACCAGAAGGGCTACAAGGAACTCCTGGCAGAGCGCAGGGCAGAGCGGCAGGCAGCGCGTGATGCTGAGGCTGCGGAGCGGCAAGCAGCGCGTGAAGAGCGCCAGGCAGAGCGTGAGGCTGCGGAGCGACAGGCAGACCGTGACTACCAGCTGCATCTAGCCAAGCTCCAGCCCTCATCAGCCACACGTGACCTTCAAGACACCAAACTTCCAAAGGTCCGTGTTGAGGACTTCCCAGTGCTGGAGAAGGATGGAGACTTGGACTCTTTCTTGACTGCTTTTGAACGGACTTGCCTGCAGCACCATCTGGACAAGGACCAGTGGGCCAAATACCTGACCCCCCGTTTAAGGGGTAAGGCCCTGGATATCCTTGGGGACTTGCCTGCTGAGGCAGATCAGGGCTACGACACCATCAAGCGGGCCCTGATCCAACAGTACAACCTCACTCCGGAGTCCTACCGCAAGAAGTTCCGGACCCTGCAGAAGGGACCAAAGGACTCCTGGGCTGACCACCGGCGGGCACTTGCCCGAGCTGCCGACCACTGGACCCAAGGCCTGCAGCTTTCCACCGGACCGGAGATCCTGGACTTGTTCATCACGGAGCAACTCTTGTGGAACTGCCCTGAGGATCTCCGCCAGTTCATCCGAGACCAGAAGCCAAAGGGGTCCACGGCTACAGCTGCCCTTGCCGATGACTACACCAACAACCGGGCCCCTGAGGCCAGGAGAGCGGCCACCAGCAGCACCTGGAGAGGGGGTAAGATGAATTCTGCGACTGCCCCACCTGCCCCTAGACTGCAGGGGGTGTCCCCCTCAACTCCCCTCTCCAGGCCCGTGGCAGAGCCAAGACGGTGCCACCAGTGCAACCTACCTGGACACTTCAAGGCCATGTGCCCTCAGCGTCCCAAGGCCCCGGCTCCGTCCCCGTCCCAAGGGCCGCCCAAGGTGTATTGTGTGGGTGGGGGTGGTGGTAGGTCCCTGGACAGCTTCCAACCTGTCACCGTCGGCCGGTCTGTGACCATGGGACTGCGAGACAGCGCCTCGGAGGTGACTCTGGTGCGGCCTGAGATGGTGTCCCCCCAAGACTTGATCCCTGGAAAAACCCTCGCTGTCTCCGGGATTGGAGGCATTGACCCGGCGCTGCCTGTTGCTGACATTTATGTGGACTGGGGCGCAGGGCGAGGGGTGAGGGAGGTGGGGGTAACTGATCGGATCCCCGCAAACGTGCTACTTGGGACAGATTTGGGGCAGATAACCTCCCAGTTTGGGCCCCCCCCAAGGGCTGAACCTTCAGCCCGTACTGACATGACTCCTAACAATGTTAATGTGTTATCTATGAATGATGTAAGGGAGGAGGGAGTGAACTCTGATATTTCTGCTTGCACAGACACCATAGACACACACGCAGCTGCAGCTGTGACAGGAGGGGAGGGGGTCAGAGAAAGGTGTGACAATGCCTCTACAAGTAACCAGCCTGTGAGCTGGGATCTGTTGCCCTCTGCAGGGATAAGCAGAGAGCAGGGTGCTGCAGGGGGAGGACCAGTGTGTGGGGTGGGGGCTACCACAGCAAATGTGGGGTCCCCAGAGATTTCACAGCGGGGTTCTGTTGCTGCAGGAGGGGAACAGGCAGGTGAGATTGGGGCCGGTCCAGGAGCGGAAGTGCTCCCAGGTAAGATCTCGGTGCATGGTTCCCCCACAACCGGGGTGTCAGGAAGCCAGGTAGATCTGCCTGAACCGGCGACTTGGTCAGGAACGGAGGAGGAGCAGGCACGACCCACGGTCGCAGCGGCTGTGGCCGCTGTCACCCGCAGTGGGAGTGCTGGAAGCCAAGGGGCTTCCCGGAGGTCCGATAGCTCTTCCCCTTCTGACCAAGTGGCAGCCGAGTCAGGTGGAGGCCAGGACACAGGTCCCGGGGTACTGACTGAAGATGTGACAGTCTCGTCGATTCTGGCCACATCTAGTCAGGGGTTTCAGGCAGCGTTAGAAGCTGACGACAGCCTGAAAGCTCTTAAGGAGCAGGCGGCACAGCCTCCCTCGGACTCGGACCCGGAGCGAGTGGTCTGGGACCAAGGACGGCTGTACCGGGCCACGGTCCAGCAGGGTTCACCGGAGGCGTGGCCCAGGGACCGACAGTTGGTGGTACCCTATCCGTTCCGGACGGAGTTGTTGCGGATCGCACATGAGATTCCGATGGCCGGACACCTAGGGATCGCTAAGACCAAGGCCAGGTTAAACCGGCATTTCTACTGGCCAAAAATGGGGGCCGATGTGGCTGCCTACTGCCGTTCGTGTGAAACCTGTCAGAGAGTGGGGAAGGCGGGGCCACGCCCCAAAGCCCCACTGGTATCTCTGCCAATCATCGATGAGCCTTTCAGGAGGGTGGCTGTGGATCTGGTCGGCCCGCTGGCCATCCCCAGCAGCTCCGGGAAACGCTTCATACTGACGGTAGTGGACTATGCCACCCGGTACCCAGAAGCAGTGGCCTTGTCGTCCATTCGGGCTGACAAGGTGGCCACCGCATTGCTGGAGATTTTCTCCCGAGTGGGTTTTCCCCAGGAAATGCTCACTGACCGGGGGACCCAATTCATGTCCCAGCTGATGGAGGCCCTCTGTAAGCAAGTCCAGGTGCGACATCTGGTGGCCAGCCCGTACCATCCACAGACTAATGGCCTGTGCGAGCGGTTCAATGGCACCTTAAAGCAGATGCTTAAGATGTTGGTCGACTCCCATGGGCGTGACTGGGAGCGGTATCTCCCACACCTGTTATTTGCTTACCGGGAGGTTCCACAGGCCTCAACAGGATTCTCACAGTTTGAGCTCCTGTACGGGCGACGTGTGCGGGGCCCCCTGGCTCTGGTGAAAGAGGCTTGGGAAGGGGATTTGGCCACCCCTGGAGTGTCGGTTATCGAGTATGTCATGCGCTTCCGGGACAAAATGCAGGCCTTGACGCAACTGGTACACGACAATATGGCTCAAGCCCAGGCCGATCAGAAGCGTTGGTACGACCAGAACGCTTGTGAGAGGACCTACCAAGTGGGTCAAGAGGTGTGGGTACTGGTCCCCGTACCACAGGACAAGCTTCAGGCAGCCTGGGAAGGCCCATACCTCGTGTACCAGCAGCTCAACCCTGTGACGTACCTGGTCACCCTGGACCCTGCCCGTGGAAGGCGGAAGCCCTTCCATGTGAACATGATGAAGGCACATCATGAGCGGGAGGCATGTGCGCTCCCCGTGTGCAACCTGCCCGAGGAGGGAGAAGCGGAAACCCTCTTGGATATGCTAGCCCAGGTTAGGGCAGGCGGATCCATTGAGGATGTGGAGGTTGGCCACCAGCTCTTGGAGGACCAACGGTCCCAGCTGTGGGCCACCCTACACCCCTTCCGGGGGTTGTTTACCAACCAGCCCGGAAGGACTGACTTGGCTGTCCATCTCGTGGACACTGGGGATCATCCCCCGATCCGGCGTTCAGCATATCGGGTCTCCCTGGAGGTGCAGCAACACATGCGCCAGGAGATTGACGAGATGCTGAAGCTGGGGGTGATCCAGGCATCCAACAGCGCTTGGGCCTCGCCTGTAGTCCTCGTCCCTAAGAAGGACCGAACCACTCGGTTCTGCGTGGACTACAGGGGGCTCAATGCGGTCACGGTCGCCGATGCGTACCCAATGCCACGCATCGATGACCTACTCGATCAGTTGGCCGGGGCTCAGTACCTGACCATCATGGATCTGAGCCGGGGATATTGGCAGATCCCCCTGACTCGCAAGGCCAGGGAACGCTCTGCCTTTATTACCCCATTTGGACTGTACGAGTCCACGGTGATGCCATTCGGGATGAGGAATGCCCCCGCCACTTTCCAGCGGATGGTCAACACCCTGCTCAAGGGACTTGAAGGGTACGCGGCCGCGTACCTAGATGACATTGCCGTCTTCAGTCCCACCTGGGAGGACCACCTAGAGCATCTAGCACAGGTGCTCAGGCGGATCCACCGGGCAGGTTTGACCATCAAGCCGGGAAAGTGTCAGCTGGCCAAGAGCGAGGTCCAGTACCTCGGTCACCGGGTAGGTGGGAGAACACTGAAGCCCGAGCCTGAGAAAGTGGAAGCCATCGCATCCTGGCCCACCCCCAGGACCAAGAAGCAGGTGATGTCCTTCTTGGGGACCGCTGGGTACTATAGGAGGTTTGTTCCATGCTATAGTAGCCTGGCAAAGCCCTTGACGGACCTCACCAAGAAGAAGCTGCCCTCTGCAGTCGATTGGACAATGGACTGCGAGACAGCCTTCCGGGCCCTAAAGGACGCCCTGTCCAGCCCGCCCGTGCTACAGGCAGCCGACTTCACGCGGCCGTTTGTAGTACAGACCGACGCCAGTGACTTCGGCCTCGGTGCGGTGCTCAGCCAGGTGGACTCTGCGAGCCAAGAGCACCCAGTCTTGTACCTGAGCAGGAAGCTGTTACCAAGGGAAGTTGCCTATTCCACGATGGAGAAGGAGTGCCTGGCCATAGTGTGGGCCCTGCAGCGTCTGCAACCCTATCTATACGGGCGCCACTTCATCGTGGAGACGGACCACAATCCCCTCAGCTGGTTGCACACCGTCTCTGGGACGAATGGGCGATTGTTGCGATGGAGCCTTGCGCTCCAGCAATACAACTTCACCATTCGCCACAAAAGGGGCCGTGACCACGGTAACGCAGACGGGCTGTCCCGACAAGGAGAGGTCGCGGACGGGCGCACGGGGGAACACCGGAGTGTGCTGCCCCCTAGCGCCCTCAAAAGGGGGGAGGTGTGAGGCAAATCCCGGGATATGAAGGTGAATTATGACTCCAGTCATAATCCCTCATCACTCCCTGGCAGTGCCCCCTCCCTTCTTGTCCTCAGTGTTCCACTTACACCTCCATGGCCATGTCCTGTGATATGGAGATGAGGTGGTGTGGGAACAAAGGACACAGGATGACTCCCTGCCGTCACCCTGTAACAAGAGCTGTATCTCATTAGCAAGGCTATGGAAATAGCCAGACAGAACGACTCCAGTAAAAAATGGTTCATATCTCGCAAGCCATATTTCCGATAAATATGGCAACCATAAAAATGGTGTCTCCGCATGTGGACGATGCCGGCACCCCCTTTTTATGGGAGCAGGACATTGGGAAATGCCCCAGGCGTGATATCAGCCAATGGGGAACTGGCAGACAGGTCATGAGTCCCCTCGTTCTGTAGCTAAATTCATAACTGTCACAATGAGAGCATTGGCGTCCGCCTACGACGCTCCCAGGCAAAGTTATGGCCCATATTCCATGTTGGGATATTGTCCATAACTCAAGCCAGGGGTGGAGCAGTGTTCCCTGTGAGGTCACGATGGTAGGAGGGGACCTGGATCTGCCCAGGTTGATAACCCTACTTCGGCCATTTTCCAGGGTTCTTCTCGCTGGGGGCACGTGTAGGAAACATCTGTGGGAAGGATCCTAGAAACCTGGGTACAGCGCCCCCCTGTGGCCAGACGCAACAAGGTAACTGCTGGAACTGTGTATGCCTGTTTGTAACCCATGCTTTGATTGTAACTGTACTCTGACATATGTATATTCTGTAGATTCCCTATTGTATATATTGTAGTTCTAGTGTGCTTTAGGCTGATTAAATTATATAATTAATCTTGGGCTGTTCTGTTATCTCGATCTTGAATCCCACGTCTGTGCGTTCGGCTAATAGTTACCGTAAATCGGTTGGTGGCAGCGAATTGTGCCAAGGATTATTGTGGGGAGGCCAGTGAGATTCGGGGAGATTTTATATATTCCGCCCGCGGAGGTCGGGGGAATATATACCTTACTCTCACCGGGGACCCTTCAATAATCGGCATAAGTAGTATAGCGGCCTCCTTGCTTATGGTCGGGCAATTCCATAATTGGCCTGACTATAAGAGGGGCGCTAGAGAGCGCGTCACGTGCTCTGTCTGTCGGTCGGGAGGTATAAAGGAGGGGTGACCCCCACTTGTTACCCCCCGATTGTGACGTACTGGTAGCCAGCGCGGGGGATTTCTGAGTGACCCCCCCGGTGGTTTGTGACACCATGGGAATGGTTAATTTATTAATTGAAAATGCAAATGACGACTAGGATATTTCAGAAGTCCATGAGGTTGATGAGCCGCAGTCGTGTGACCTTCTCTCCCATAGAATATTTCAGAAGTCCATGAGGTTGATGGGTCACAGTCGTGTGACCTCCTCTCCCATAGAATATTTCAGAAGTCCATGAGGTTGATGGGTCACAGTCGTGTGACCTCCTCTCCCATAGAATATTTCAGAAGTCCATGAGGTTGATGGGCCGCAGTCGTGTGACCTCCTGTTCCACTGGATATTTCAGAAATCCATGAGGTTGATGGGCTTCAGCCGTGTGACCTCCTCTCCCATAGAATATTTCAGAAGTCCATGCGGTTGATGAGCAGCAGTCGTGTGACCTCCTGTTCCACTGGATATTTCAGAAATCCATGAGGTTGATGGGCTTCAGCCGTGTGACCTCCTCTCCCATAGAATATTTCAGAAGTCCATGCGGTTGATGAGCAGCAGTCGTGTGACCTCCTGTTCCACTGGATATTTCAGAAATCCATGAGGTTGATGGGCTTCAGCCGTGCAACCTCCTCTCCCAGTGGATATTTCAGAAGTCCATGAGATTGATGAGCTGCAGTCAGGCGACCTCCTTTCCCACTGGATATTACAGAAGTCCATGAGGTTGATGGGCTGCAGTCGGGCGACATCCTCTCCCACAGAATATATCAGAAGTCCATGAGGTTGATGAGCCGCAGTCAGGTGACCTCCTCTCCCATAGAATATTTCAGAAGTCCATGAGGTTGATGGGCCGCAGTCGGGCGACCTCCTTTCTCACAGAATATATCAGAAATCCATAAGATTGATGGGCTGCAGTCAGGCGACCTTTTCTCCCATAGAATAATTCAGGAGTCCATGAGGTTGATGGGCCGCAGTTGGGCAACCTCCTCTCCCACAGAATATATCAGAAATCCATAAGGTTGATGGGCTGCAGTCGGGCGACCTCCTCTCCCATAGAATATTTCAGAAGTCCATGAAGTTGATGGGCCGCAGTCGTGCTACATCCTCTCCCACAGAATATTTCAGAAGTCCATGAGGTTGATGGGCCGCAGTCGGGCGACCTCCTCTCCCACAGAATATATCAGGAGTCCATGAGGTTGATGGGCCGCAGTTGGGCAACCTCCTCTCCCACAGAATATATCAGAAATCCATAAGGTTGATGGGCTGCAGTCGGGCAACCTCCTCTCCCACAGAATATTTCAGACGTCCATGGGGTTGATGGGCCGCAGTCGTGCAACATCCTCTCCAAGCCATTGGTGAAGGACTCCAAACTCCGAACCCCACTGAAGCTCATCACAGGTCTCATCTGTTTGGTTTCTTGGCAACCGTTTGGTAGGTCCCTGTGTGAGGCTCATGTATTGACTTCGCAACTCTCCAACAAGGGCCTTGGTGTAGCCGAGATTCGCACTGAGTAACGCCCGAACCCAAAGCTCCAGTTCCCGCTGGTTTTCAGCTGCCATCTTGTAAACACGAGAGACAGAACAAAGGCAGAATGCGTATTCCAGCTTGGAGTTCCTCAGTGTGACAGTGCTACCCTCCAGCAAAATGAGACCCAGAGGGTGGGGGTCTCCCTGCCTTTCCCAGTACAAAAGCAAGTTTCCACACAGCATAAACCAGCGGCGATGGTAGGAAGCGTGGCGGCCACCTTTCTTCAGCAGGTAGCCTTCTTTCTCAGGGGTGCAACAAGCAAGTCGGGAACTGGTTTCCAGCTTCATTGAGGTTCCTGAAAGCAACAAAGTCAACGTCTTAGAAAATCGGAGAAGATCGAACTGTAAACAGATCTTTCCATGTCTCACCTGTGTCTGATCTGTCTCCGTCTGTCTCTCGTACGGCAGCCTCACCTGTGTCTGATCTGTCTCCGTCTGTCTCTTGTACGGTAGCCTCACCTGTGTCTGAGCTGTCTCTGTCTGTCTCTTGTACGGCAGCCTCACTTGTGTCTGTGCTGTCTCTGTCTGTCTCTTGTACGGCAGCCTCACTTGTGTCTGTGCTGTCTCTGTCTGTCTCTTGTACGGCAGTCTCACCTGTGTCTGATCTATCTCTTGTACGGCAGCCTCACCTGCGTCTGATCTGTCTCTTGTACGGCAGCCTCACCTGTGTCTGATCTGTCTCCGTCTGTCTCTTGTACGGTAGCCTCACCTGTGTCTGAGCTGTCTCTGTCTGTCTCTTGTACGGCAGCCTCACCTGTGTCTGTGCTGTCTCTGTCTGTCTCTTGTACGGCAGTCTCACCTGTGTCTGAGCTGTCTCTGTCTGTCTCTTGTACGGCAGTCTCACCTGTGTCTGATCTATCTCTTGTACGGCAGCCTCACCTGTGTCTGTGCTGTCTCTGTCTGTCTCTTGTACGGCAGCCTCACCTGTGTCTGATCTGTCTCTGTCTCTTGTACGGCAGCCTCACCTGTGTCTGATCTGTCTCCGTCTGTCTCTTGTACGGCAGCCTCACCTGTGTCTGATCTGTCTCTGTCTGTCTCTTGTACGGCAGCCTCACCTGTGTCTGATCTGTCTCCGTCTGTCTCTTGTACGGCAGCCTCACCTGTGTCTGAGCTGTCTCTGTCTGTCTCTTGTACGGCAGCCTCACCTGTGTCTGTGCTGTCTCTGTCTGTCTCTTGTACGGCAGTCTCACCTGTGTCTGATCTATCTCTTGTACGGCAGCCTCACCTGTGTCTGATCTGTCTCTGTCTCTTGTACGGCAGCCTCACCTGTGTCTGATCTGTCTCTGTCTCTTGTACGGCAGCCTCACCTGTGTCTGATCTGTCTCTGTCTCTTGTACGGCAGCCTCACCTGTGTCTGATCTGTCTCTTGTACGGCAGCCTCACCTGTGTCTGTGCTGTCTCTGTCTGTCTCTTGTACGGCAGCCTCACCTGTGTCTGATCTGTCTCTGTCTCTTGTACGGCAGCCTCACCTGTGTCTGATCTGTCTCTTGTACGGCAGCCTCACCTGTGTCTGTGCTGTCTCTGTCTGTCTCTTGTACGGCAGCCTCACCTGTGTCTGATCTGTCTCTGTCTCTTGTACGGCAGCCTCACCTGTGTCTGATCTGTCTCTTGTACGGCAGCCTCACCTGTGTCTGATCTGTCTCTTGTACGGCAGCCTCACCTGTGTCTGATCTGTCTCCGTCTGTCTCTTGTACGGCAGCCTCACCTGTGTCTGATCTGTCTCTGTCTCTTGTACGGCAGCCTCACCTGTGTCTGATCTGTCTCTTGTACGGCAGCCTCACCTGTGTCTGTGCTGTCTCTGTCTGTCTCTTGTACGGCAGCCTCACCTGTGTCTGATCTGTCTCTGTCTCTTGTACGGCAGCCTCACCTGTGTCTGATCTGTCTCTTGTACGGCAGTCTCACCTGTGTCTGATCTGTCTCCGTCTGTCTCTTGTACGGCAGCCTCACCTGTGTCTGATCTGTCTCCGTCTGTCTCTTGTACGGCAGTCTTACCTGTGTCTGATCTGTCTCCGTCTGTCTCTTGTACGGCAGCCTCACCTGTGTCTGATCTGTCTCTTCTATGGCAGCCTCACCTGTGTCTGATCTGTCTACGTCTGTCTCTTGTACGGCAGCCTCACCTGTGTCTTATCTGTCTCTTGTACGGCAGCCTCACCTGTGTCTGATCTGTCTCCGTCTGTCTCTTGTACGGCAGCCTCACCTGTGTCTGATCTGTCTCCGTCTGTCTCTTGTATGGCAGCCTCACCTGTGTCTGATCTGTCTCTTGTACGGCAGCCTCACCTGTGTCTGATCTGTCTCTTGTATGGCAGCCTCACCTGTGTCTGTATGTCTCTTGTACGGCAGCCTCACCTGTGTCTGATCTGTCTCTTGTATGGCAGTCTCACCTGTGTCTCATCTGTCTCTTGTACGGCAGCCTCACCTGTGTCTGATCTGTCTCTTGTATGGCAGCCTCACCTGTGTCTGATCTGTCTCTTGCATGGCAGCCTCACCTGTGTCTGATCTGTCTCTTGTATGGCAGCCTCACCTGTGTCTGATCTGTCTCTTGTATGGCAGCCTCACCTGTGTCTGTCTCTTGTACGGCAGCCTCACCTGTGTCTGTCTGTCTCTTGTACGGCAGCCTCACCTGTGTCTGATCTGTCTCCGTCTGTCTCTTGTATGGCAGCCTCACCTGTGTCTGATCTGTCTCTTGTATGGCAGCCTCACCTGTGTCTGTATGTCTCTTGTACGGCAGCCTCACCTGTGTCTGATCTGTCTCTTGTACGGCAGTCTCACCTGTGTCTCATCTGTCTCTTGTACAGGAGCCTCACCTGTGTCTGATCTGTCTCTTGTATGGCAGCCTCACCTGTGTCTGATCTGTCTCTTGTATGGCAGCCTCACCTGTGTCTGATCTGTCTCTTGTATGGCAGCCTCACCTGTGTCTGATCTGTCTCTTGCATGGCAGCCTCACCTGTGTCTGATCTGTCTCTTGTATGGCAGCCTCACCTGTGTCTGATCTGTCTCTTGTATGGCAGCCTCACCTGTGTCTGTCTCTTGTACGGCAGCCTCACCTGTGTCTGTCTGTCTCTTGTACGGCAGCCTCACCTGTGTCTGATCTGTCTCTTGTATGGCAGCCTCACCTGTGTCTGATCTGTCTCTTGTACGGCAGCCTCACCTGTGTCTGATCTGTCTCTTGTATGGCAGCCTCACCTGTCTGATCTGTCTCTTGTACGGCAGCCTCACCTGTGTCTGAGCTGTCTCTTCTATGGCAGCCTCACCTGTGTCTGATCTGTCTCTTGTACGGCAGCCTCACCTGTGTCTGATCTGTCTCTTGTACGGCAGCCTCACCTGTGTCTGATCTGTCTCTTGTACGGCAGTCTCACCTGTGTCTCATCTGTCTCTTGTACGGCAGCCTCACCTGTGTCTGATCTGTCTCTTGTATGGCAGCCTCACCTGTGTCTGTCTCTTGTATGGCAGCCTCACCTGTGTCTGATCTGTCTCTTGTACGGCAGCCTCACCTGTGTCTGATCTGTCTCTTGTACGGCAGCCTCACCTGTGTCTGATCTGTCTCTTGTATGGCAGCCTCACCTGTGTCTGTCTCTTGTACGGCAGCCTCACCTGTGTCTGATCTGTCTCTTGTACGGCAGCCTCACCTGTGTCTGTCTCTTGTACGGCAGCCTCACCTGTGTCTGATCTGTCTCTTGTACGGCAGCCTCACCTGTGTCAGTCTCTTGTACGGCAGCCTCACCTGTGTCTGATCTGTCTCTTGTACGGCAGCCTCAGCTGTGTCTGATCTGTCTCTTGTACGGCAGCCTCACCTGTGTCAGTCTCTTGTACGGCAGCCTCACCTGTGTCTGATCTGTCTCTTGTACGGCAGCCTCACCTGTGTCAGTCTCTTGTACGGCAGCCTCACCTGTGTCTGATCTGTCTCTTGTATGGCAGCCTCACCTGTGTCTGTCTCTTGTACGGCAGCCTCACCTGTGTCTGATCTGTCTCTTGTACGGCAGCCTCACCTGTGTCAGTCTCTTGTACGGCAGCCTCACCTGTGTCTGATCTGTCTCTTGTACGGCAGCCTCACCTGTGTCTGTCTCTTGTACGGCAGCTTCACCTGTGTCTGATCTGTCTCTTGTATGGCAGCCTCACCTGTGTCTGTCTCTTGTACGGCAGCCTCACCTGTGTCTGTCTCTTGTACGGCAGCCTCACCTGTGTCTGATCTGTCTCTTGTATGGCAGCCTCACCTGTGTCTGTCTCTTGTACGGCAGCCTCACCTGTGTCTGATCTGTCTCTTGTACGGCAGCCTCACCTGTGTCAGTCTCTTGTACGGCAGCCTCACCTGTGTCTGATCTGTCTCTTGTACGGCAGCCTCACCTGTGTCTGTCTCTTGTACGGCAGCTTCACCTGTGTCTGATCTGTCTCTTGTACGGCAGCCTCACCTGTGTCTGTCTCTTGTACGGCAGCTTCACCTGTGTCTGATCTGTCTCTTGTACGGCAGCCTCACCTGTGTCTGTCTCTTGTACGGCAGCCTCACCTGTGTCTGTCTCTTGTACGGCAGCCTCACCTGTGTCTGTCTCTTGTACGGCAACCTCACCTGTGTCTGATCTGTCTCTTGTACGGCAGCCTCACCTGTGTCTGATCTGTCTCTTGTACGGCAGCCTCACCTGTGTCTGATCTGTCTCTTGTATGGCAGCCTCACCTGTGTCTGATCTGTCTCTTGTATGGCAGCCTCACCTGTGTCTGATCTGTCTCTTGTACGGCAGCCTCACCTGTGTCTGATCTGTCTCTTGTACGGCAGCCTCACCTGTGTCTGTCTCTTGTACGGCAGCCTCACCTGTGTCTGTCTCTTGTACGGCAGCCTCACCTGTGTCTGTCTCTTGTACGGCAGCCTCACCTGTGTCTGTCTCTTGTACGGCAGCCTCACCTGTGTCTGATCTGTCTCTTGTACGGCAGCTTCACCTGTGTCTGATCTGTCTCTTGTATGGCAGCCTCACCTGTGTCTGTCTCTTGTACGGCAGCCTCACCTGTGTCTGTCTCTTGTACGGCAGCCTCACCTGTGTCTGTCTCTTGTACGGCAACCTCACCTGTGTCTGATCTGTCTCTTGTACGGCAGCCTCACCTGTGTCTGATCTGTCTCTTGTACGGCAGCCTCACCTGTGTCTGATCTGTCTCTTGTATGGCAGCCTCACCTGTGTCTGATCTGTCTCTTGTATGGCAGCCTCACCTGTGTCTGATCTGTCTCTTGTACGGCAGCCTCACCTGTGTCTGATCTGTCTCTTGTACGGCAGCCTCACCTGTGTCTGTCTCTTGTACGGCAGCCTCACCTGTGTCTGTCTCTTGTACGGCAGCCTCACCTGTGTCTGTCTCTTGTACGGCAGCCTCACCTGTGTCTGTCTCTTGTACGGCAGCCTCACCTGTGTCTGATCTGTCTCTTGTACGGCAGCTTCACCTGTGTCTGATCTGTCTCTTGTATGGCAGCCTCACCTGTGTCTGTCTCTTGTACGGCAACCTCACCTGTGTCTGATCTGTCTCTTGTACGGCAGCCTCACCTGTGTCTGATCTGTCTCTTGTACGGCAGCCTCACCTGTGTCTGATCTGTCTCTTGTACGGCAGCCTCACCTGTGTCTGATCTGTCTCTTGTATGGCAGCCTCACCTGTGTCTGATCTGTCTCTTGTACGGCAGCCTCACCTGTGTCTGATCTGTCTCTTGTATGGCAGCCTCACCTGTGTCTGATCTGTCTCTTGTACGGCAGCCTCACCTGTGTCTGATCTGTCTCTTGTACGGCAGCCTCACCTGTGTCTGTCTCTTGTACGGCAGCCTCACCTGTGTCTGTCTCTTGTACGGCAGCCTCACCTGTGTCTGTCTCTTGTACGGCAGCCTCACCTGTGTCTGCTCTGTCTCCGTCTCTCCTCTTTTGCTTTGGCTGTCTCTTTTGTTGGGCTGTTCTTTGCCGTCTGTCTCTTGCTGCAGTTCCTTGTGTGTTATCTCACTTCCTCATTGGGGCTGTCACATGGACTCTCTCTGGGGGGTGGGGAAAGTAAATCTGCACCTGTGCTCTCACCTTAGCTGCAGGTCCTGCTGTGCCCTCCCCTGACTTTCCACAGCTCCTACTGGACACAGCAATGATCACATATGAGGGAAGACGTTTACGTATGGTGCTGACCTCTGCACACAGCAGAGCGCAGACGGCACACACAGCAGAGCGCAGACGTCACACACAGCAGAGCGCAGACGTCACACACAGCAGAGCGCAGACGTCACACACAGCAGAGCGCAGACGTCACACACAGCAGAGCGCAGACGTCACACACAGCAGAGCGCAGACGTCACACACAGCAGAGCGCAGACGTCACACACAGCAGAGCGCAGACGTCACACACAGCAGAGCGCAGACGTCACACACAGCAGAGCGCAGACGTCACACACAGCAGAGCGCAGACGTCACACACAGCAGAGCGCAGACGTCACACACAGCAGAGCGCAGACGTCACACACAGCAGAGCGCAGACGTCACACACAGCAGAGCGGAGACGTCACACACAGCAGAGCGCAGACGTCACACACAGCAGAGCGCAGACGTCACACACAGCAGAGCGCAGACGTCACACACAGCAGAGCGCAGACGTCACAGACAGCACAGCTCCGACCTCACACACGAGACGTCACACACAGCACAGCTCCGACCTCACACACAAGACGTCACACACAGCACAGCTCCGACCTCACACACGACACGTCACACACAGCACAGCTCCGACCTCACACACGAGACGTCACACACAGCACAGCTCCAACCTCACACACGACACGTCACACACAGCACAGCTCCGACCTCACACACGAGACGTCACACACAGCACAGCTCCAACCTCACACACGAGACGTCACACACAGCACAGCTCCGACCTCACACATGAGACGTCACACACAGCACAGCTCCGACCTCACACATGAGACGTCACACACAGCACAGCTCCGACCTCAGACACGAGACGTCACACACAGCACAGCTCCAACCTCACACACGACACGTCACACACAGCACAGCTCCGACCTCACACACGAGACGTCACACACAGCACAGCTCCAACCTCACACACGAGACGTCACACACAGCACAGCTCCGACCTCACACACGAGACGTCACACACAGCACAGCTCCGTCCTCACACACGAGACGTCACACACAGCACAGCTCCGACCTCACACACGAGAAGTCACACGCAGCACAGCTCCGACCTCACACACAAGACGTCACACACAGCACAGCTCCGACCTCACACACAAGACGTCACACACAGCACAGCTCCGACCTCACACACGAGACGTCACACACAGCACAGCTCCGACCTCACACACGAGACGTCACACACAGCACAGCTCCGACCTCACACACGAGACGTCACACACAGCACAGCTCCGACCTCACACACGAGACGTCACACACAGCACAGCTCCGACCTCACACACGAGACGTCACACACAGCACACCTCCGATCTCACACACGAGACGTCACACACAGCACAGCTCCGACCTCACACACGAGACGTCACACACAACACAGCTCCGACCTCACACACGAGAAGTCACACACAGCACAGCTCCGACCTCACACACGAGACGTCACACACAGCACAGCTCCGACCTCACACACGAGACGTCACACACAGCACAGCTCCGACCTCACACACAAGACGTCACACACAGCACAGCTCCGACCTCACACACGAGACGTCACACACAACACAGCTCCGACCTCACACACGAGACGTCACACACAGCACAGCTCCGACCTCACACACGAGACGTCACACACAGCACAGCTCCGACCTCACACACGAGACGTCACACACAGCACAGCTCCGACCTCACACACGAGACGTCACACACAGCACAGCTCCAACCTCACACACGAGACGTCACACACAGCACAGCTCCGACCTCACACACAAGACGTCACACACAGCACAGCTCCGACCTCACACACGAGACGTCACACACAGCACAGCTCCGACCTCACACACGAGACGTCACACACAGCACAGCTCCGACCTCACACACGAGACGTCACACACAGCACAGCTCCAACCTCACACACGAGACGTCACACACAGCACAGCTCCGACCTCACACACGAGACGTCACACACAGCACAGCTCCGACCTCACACACGAGACGTCACACACAGCACAGCTCCAACCTCACACACGAGACGTCACACACAGCACAGCTCCGACCTCACACACGAGACGTCACACACAGCACAGCTCCGACCTCAGACACGAGACGTCACACACAGCACAGCTCCGTCCTCACACACGAGAAGTCACACGCAACACAGCTCCGACCTCACACACGAGACGTCACACACAGCACAGCTCTGATCTCACACACGAGAAGTCACACACAGCACAGCTCCGACCTCACACACAAGACGTCACACACAGCACAGCTCCGACCTCACACACGAGACGTCACACACAGCACAGCTCCGACCTCACACACGAGACGTCACACACAGCACAGCTCCGACCTCACACACGAGAAGTCACACACAGCACAGCTCCGACCACACACGAGACGTCACACACAGCACAGCTCCGACCTCACACACAAGACGTCACACACAGCACAGCTCCGACCTCACACACGAGACGTCACACACAGCACAGCTCCGACCTCACACATGAGACGTCACACACAGCACAGCTCCGACCTCACACACGAGAAGTCACACACAGCACAGCTCCGACCTCACACACGAGACGTCACACACAGCACAGCTCCAACCTCACACACGAGACATCACACACAGCACAGCTCCAACCTCACACACAAGACGTCACACACAGCACAGCTCCGACCTCACACACGAGACATCACACACAGCACAGCTCCGACCTCACACACGAGACGTCACACACAGCACAGCTCCGACCTCACACACGAGACGTCACACACAGCACACCTCCGATCTCACACACGAGACGTCACACACAGCACAGCTCCGACCTCACACACGAGACGTCACACACAGCACAGCTCCGACCTCACACACGAGACGTCACACACAGCACAGCTCCGACCTCACACACGAGACGTCACACACAGCACAGCTCCGACCTCACACACGAGAAGTCACACACAGCACAGCTCCGACCTCACACACGAGACGTCACACACAGCACAGCTCCTACCTCACACACAAGACGTCACACACAGCACAGCTCCGATCTCACACACGAGACGTCACACACAGCACAGCTCCGACCTCACACACGAGACGTCACACACAGCACAGCTCCGACCTCACACACGAGACGTCACGCCGGCACCAGAGCGACCTCCTCAGTCCTCACACACACAGCGCTTCTCTGAAGAAACGGAGCCCTTATATAGGCGGGATGGGTGGGTGGACCTGTATGTGGGCGTGTCCTGACAGGGTCGTGTCCTGACATGGGCGTGTGTTTGTGGCCGTGCTTATAACAGAGAGGAGTAGAGCTGGGTGTCAAGCTGCGCCAATGACCAACAGATCAAGAAGGTTGGAGATTAATGTTGCTTTATTTCATCACAGGTCGTTTCGGGAGACTCCTCCCTTCCTCAGGACAGACTCCTCCCTTCCTCAGGACAGACTCCTCCCTTCCTCAGGAGAGACTCAGGACAGACTCCTCCCTTCCTCAGGAGAGACTCAGGACAGACTCCTCCCTTCCTCAGGACAGACTCCTCCCTTCCTCAGGACAGACTCCTCCCTTTCTCAGGACAGACTCCTCCCTTCCTCAGGACAGACTCAGGACAGACTCCTCCCTTCCTCAGGACAGACTCCTCCCTTCCTCAGGACAGACTCCTCCCTTCCTCAGGACAGACTCCTCCCTTCCTCAGGACAGACTCCTCCCTTCCTCAGGACAGACTCCTCCCTTCCTCAGGACAGACTCCTCCCTTCCTCAGGACAGACTCCTCCCTTTCTCAGGACAGACTCCTCCCTTCCTCAGGACAGACTCAGGACAGACTCCTCCCTTCCTCAGGACAGACTCCTCCCTTCCTCAGGACAGACTCCTCCCTTCCTCAGGACAGACTCCTCCCTTCCTCAGGACAGACTCCTCCCTTCCTCAGGACAGACTCCTCCCTTCCTCAGGACAGACTCCTCCCTTCCTCAGGACAGACTGGCAAAGAACATCAGATCTCTTTTTTGATATATGTTCTTTGCTGTCTGTCCTGAGGAAGGGAGGAGTCTCCCGAAACGACCTGTGATAAAATAAAGCAACATTAATCTCCAACCTTCTTGATCTGTTGGTCATTGGCGCGGCTTGACACCCAGCTCTACTACTCTCTGGTATCTGCCCACGTGGGGACCGCTGCCGTGGCTTGCAGTTACATGCTGTTATAGTTGTGACTTTCACAAGCCCTATAGGTGAGTAGGATTATCCCCTCCTAATACCCCCCTCATACCGGGGTAAGACCCTATTGCGCTCCTTTTCCACAGGTTTTTCTTCTGTGGGCGTGCTTGTCAGTGGGCGCCATATTGTGTGGGCGGACCTGTCTGTGGGCGTGCCCGTGAGTGGGCGGGGCCGCTTCACTCTTCAGCTGCCGAGCCAGGTAAGGGGGTGTGGCTTGATGCATGTCACGTGACCCTGATAAGCTGGCGCCGGCCGGTGACGTATTTCCTGCGCGTCTGACTTCATGAGGGAGCTGTGTCCGTGCTGGCGGTGAGAGCGGCCGCCGTGTGTGGAGGCGCTGCGCCCGGACACCGGATGTGATCGCCCGCGGCCCCTCCCAGGATGTCAAAGAGAAAAGTGACGTTCGAGGATCTCCCTGAGGATGAGGAGAGGAGCAAGAGAAGAGTGAGGAGCGTCCCATGCTATATATAGGGGGACTGGAGCGTCCCATGCTATATATAGGGGGGCTGGAGCGTCCCATGCTATATATAGGGGGGCTGGAGCGTCCCATGCTATATATAGGGGGGCTGGAGCGTCCCATGCTATATATAGGGGGGCTGGAGCGTCCCATGCTATATATAGGGGGGCTGGAGCGTCCCATGCTATATATAGGGGGGCTGGAGCGTCCCATGCTATATATAGGGGGGCTGGAGCGTCCCATGCTATATATAGGGGGGCTGGAGCGTCCCATGCTATATATAGGGGGGCTGGAGCGTCCCATGCTATATATAGGGGGACTGGAGCGTCCCATGCTATATATAGGGGGACTGGAGCGTCCCATGCTATATATAGGGGGGCTGGAGCGTCCCATGCTATATATAGGGGGGCTGGAGCGTCCCATGCTATATATAGGGGGGCCCGGAGCGTCCCATGCTATATATAGGGGGGCCCGGAGCGTCCCATGCTATATATAGGGGGGCCCGGAGCGTCCCATGCTATATATAGGGGGGCCCGGAGCGTCCCATGCTATATATAGGGGGGCCCGGAGCGTCCCATGCTATATATAGGGGGGCCCGGAGCGTCCCATGCTATATATAGGGGGGCCCGGAGCGTCCCATGCTATATATAGGGGGGCCCGGAGCATCCCATGCTATATATAGGGGGGCCCGGAGCGTCCCATGCTATATATAGGGGGGGTCCGGAGCGGCCCATGCTATATATAGGGGGGGTCCGGAGCGGCCCATGCTATATATAGGGGGGGGTCCGGAGCGGCCCATGCTATATATAGGGGGGCTGGAGCGTCCCATGCTATATATAGGGGGGGGGTCCGGAGCGGCCCATGCTATATATAGGGGGGCTGGAGCGTCCCATGCTATATATAGGGGGGGGTCCGGAGCGGCCCATGCTATATATAGGGGGGCTGGAGCGTCCCATGCTATATATAGGGGGGCTGGAGCGTCCCATGCTATATATAGGGGGGGGGGGTCCGGAGCGTCCCATGCTATATATAGGGGGGCTGGAGCGTCCCATGCTATATATAGGGGGGGGTCCGGAGCGTCCCATGCTATATATAGGGGGGGGGTCCGGAGCGTCCCATGCTATATATAGGGGGGCTGGAGCGTCCCATGCTATATATAGGGGGGCTGGAGCGTCCCATGCTATATATAGGGGGGGGGGTCCGGAGCGTCCCATGCTATATATAGGGGGGCTGGAGCGTCCCATGCTATATATAGGGGGGCTGGAGCGTCCCATGCTATATATAGGGGGGCTGGAGCGTCCCATGCTATATATAGGGGGGCTGGAGCGTCCCATGCTATATATAGGGGGGCCGGAGCGTCCCATGCTATATATAGGGGGGCCGGAGCGTCCCATGCTATATGTAGGGGTGCCTGGAGCGTCCTACGCTATGTGGAGGGGGGGGGAGTTTCTTCAGCGCTCTATTGGGAGACCCAGACGATTGGGGTATAGCTACTGCCCTCTGGAGGCCACACAAAGCACTACATTAAAAGTGCAAGGCCCCTCCCCCTCTGGCTATACCCCCCCGTGGTATCACGGGTTCTCCAGTTTTAGCTTTGTGTGCGAAGGAGGTCAGACATTCCATGCATAGCTCCACAGATTTTAGTCAGCAGTAGCTGCTGACTGTTTCGGATGGAAGAAAAGAGGACACATATAGTGTCCCCAGCATGCTCCCTTCTCACCCCTGGATGGTGTTGTAAGGTTGAGGTACCTATTGCTGGTACAGGGCTGGAGCCTGACATGCTGTTTTCCTTCCACATCCCCTGGTAGGGCTCTGTGGAAGTGGGATCCTGCCGGCCTCTCAGCTCTGATGCCGGGCTCCATCCACAGACCCATTAGAACCTGATGGATTCGGAGCAGGAGTACGATCAGGGACAGGGCCCTGCATCTTACAGGTACTCTGTGTCCCCGGCAGGCACAGACACACTCCGGGCTGGCTGGATGTTGTAGTGCGCCGGGGACCGCAATGTTGGAGTTAGTGTCCCTACAGATTACTGGGGGATGTTTTGTGTATGGGAACGCAGCGCCGACCCCCTCTGGACCGGGCGGCGCTGCTGTGACTTGTGGTGCGCCGGGGATCCGCCGTCCGCGCTTTTACGGCGGCGGCGGTTATAACTTTAGTCCCCGGCTTTTTGGGCCTAGGACGCCGGCAGCTCCGTTTCGTTCCCGCCCCCACCCTGTCATTCAGGGTAGGGGAGAGACGCTGTTCGCAAGCAGCGACGAGGGCTGGAGCCTGATTTACATGCTCCAGCCCTCACACTATGCACAGAGGGAAGCAGGCTTCCCGCTCTTGGCCAGGAACGCCCAGGGCCCGCCCCCCTTCCTCTCTCGAGACGCCGGCAGCCATTACATGCATGCCTGGCTGGAGGAAGGACGCAAGGCTCTGGGAGACCTGGACTAGGGGCTATCAGGCGACCACACACCCGCTTTTTAAGCGGGCGGTAAGCGTTTTTTCTGTGCTGGTCCCTCTAGTGCCTCACTGTGTATCAGTGTACTGGATACAGTTATATAGATATTGTATTTCTTGCACTGTGAGGTGCGCTTCTGGCTGCATATCCCAGATCGCTCTGTGGAAGCAGCAACATGTCATCCTCAAAACGCAAGGCGGCCAAGGCAAAAAGGGCTGTGTATACTGCGTGTGCTGCATGTGGGGCTAATCTACCAGCAGGCTCTGATGACCCCCATTGTGTGCAATGCTCCGACCCGTTGCTGCTTCGCCAGCCGGAGTCAGGAGAGGTAGCGACCCAGGCTGAGACGCTTGTAAGTTCTGCCCCGGTGACAGGGACGGACTTTGCAGTTTTTGCAGATAATATGTCTGTATCTATGGCAAAAATCCTTGAGACCTTGCAATCTATGCATGGGGCTCAGTCTCTGGGCACGGCGAGGCCTCTGTCCTCAGGTCCCCCTTACTTGGAATGTATCCAGCCCATAGGGGGGTCCCCGGCTTCACAGGCCGAGGATTATGACTCAGATGATGGCCCCAGCCACCCTAAGCGAGCTCGCTGGGAAAGACCCTCGACGTCTTCACACTGCTCAGGGTCTCAGCGCAATCAGTCTCCCTGTGATGTGTCTGATGAGAGTGATCAGGAATCCACTCCTGGAACCCCTCTCAACCTGGATACCCCGGATGGGGATGCCATGGTAGACGACCTTATCTCAGCCATCAATAGGATGTTGGATATTTCTCCCCCAGCCCCTTCAGCAGAAGAGGCGGCTGCGGAGCAGGAAAAGTTTCGTTTCCTTTATCCCAAGCGTAAATTGAGTGCTTTGTTAGATCACTCTGACTTCAGAGAATCAATCCAGAAGCACGACGCTCACCCGGAAAGGCGTTTCTCTAAACGATCTAAAGATACGCGTTTCCCTTTCCCCCCTGAGGTGGTCAAGCGCTGGACACAGTGTCCAAAGGTGGACCCCCCGATTTCCAAACTTGCAGCTAGATCCATAGTTGCAGTGGAGGATGGCGCTTCACTTAAAGATGCCAATGACAGACAGATGGACCTTTGGTTAAAATCTGTCTATGAAGCTATAGGCGCGTCGTTTGCTCCGGCATTCGCAGCCGTCTGGGCACTCCAGGCTATTTCAGCTGGCTTAGCAAAAGTGGATGCTATCATGCATCCAGCAGTGCCGCAAGTGGCGCACCTTACCACGCAGATGTCGGCGTTTGCGTCTTACGCTATCAATGCGGTCCTAGAATCTACCAGTCGCACCTCAATGGCGTCCGCCAATTCGGTAGTTTTGCGCAGAGCCTTGTGGTTAAAGGACTGGAAAGCGGATGCTGGTTCCAAAAAATGTTTAACCAGTTTGCCTTTGTCTAGAGAGAGACTGTTTGGCGAGCCATTGGCTGACATCATTAAGCAGTCCAAGGGTAAAGACTCCTCTTTACCACAACCCAGAACACCCAAACCTCAGCAGAAAAAGTGGCAGCAGAGGTTTCAGTCCTTTCGAGGTTCGGGCAAGACACCATTTACTTCGTCCAAAGGGACTCAGAGGACGCAAAGAAACTCAGATTCGTGGCGGACTCACACACGCCCCAAGAAAGCAAATGGAGGTACCGCTTCCAAAGCGGCTACCTCATGACTTCCAGCCCCCCCCCTCCGCATCGCCGGTCGGGGGCAGGCTCTCCCGCTTTTCCGGCATTTGGATGTCACAGGTCAAAGACCGGTGGGTGACGGACATTTTGTCTCGCGGGTACAGAATCGAGTTCAATTCTCGTCCTCCAGCTCGGTTCTTCAGAACCTCCCCACATCCAGACCGAGCAGATGCTCTGCTGCAGGCGGTGGATTCCCTAAAAGCGGAAGGAGTGGTTATCCCAGTCCCTCCTCAGGAACAAGGGCAAGGGTTTTACTCCAATCTCTTTGTGGTTCCAAAAAAAGAACGGCTCGTTCCGTCCTGTTCTGGACCTAAAACGGCTCAACAAGCATGTGCACGCCAGGAGGTTCCGGATGGAAACCCTCCGCTCTGTCATTGCCTCAATGTCCAGAGGAGACTTCCTTGCCTCAATAGACATCAGAGATGCTTATCTCCACGTGCCAATTGCTACAGAACATCAACGTTTTCTACGTTTTGTGATAGGAGACGACCATTTTCAGTTCGTAGCTCTTCCATTTGGTCTGGCGACAGCCCCACGGGTCTTCACCAAGGTCATGGCGGCGGTGGTAGCAGTCTTGCACTCTCAGGGACACTCGGTGATCCCTTACCTAGACGATTTATTGGTCAAAGCTCCCTCTCAGGAGGCATGCCAACTCAGCCTGAATGCTACGCTGGAGACTCTACAGTCTTTCGGATGGATCATCAACTTTCCAAAGTCGATCCTATCACCGACTCAGTCACTAACGTATCTTGGCATGGAGTTTCATACTCTAGCAGCGATAGTGAAGCTTCCGCTGGACAAGCAGCGGTCACTACAGACAGGGGTGCAATCTCTCCTGCAGGGCCAGTTGCATCCCTTGCGGCGCCTCATGCATTTCCTAGGGAAGATGGTGGCAGCCATGGAAGCAGTTCCCTTTGCGCAGTTTCATCTGCGCCCACTTCAATGGGACATTCTCCGCCAATGGGACGGGAAGTCAACGTCCCTGGACAGGAAAGTCTCGCTTTCCCAGACGGCCAAAGACTCTCTACAATGGTGGCTCCTTCCCACATCATTGTCTCAGGGAAGATCCTTCCTGCCCCCATCCTGGGCAGTATTCACGACAGATGCGAGTCTGTCAGGGTGGGGAGCAGTATTTCTCCACCACAGGGCTCAGGGGACGTGGACTCCGCAGGAGTCCACCCTTCAGATCAATGTTCTGGAGATCAGAGCAGTGTATCTTGCTCTACTGGCCTTCCAACAGTGGCTGGAAGGAAAGCAGATCCGAATCCAATCGGACAACTCCACAGCGGTGGCATACATCAACCACCAAGGAGGGACGCGCAGTCGGCAAGCATTCCAAGAAGTCCGGCGCATTCTAATGTGGGTGGAGGACAGAGCATCCACCATATCCGCGGTTCACATCCCAGGCGTAGAAAACTGGGAAGCAGACTTCCTCAGTCGCCAGGGCATGGACGCAGGGGAATGGTCCCTTCACCCGGACGTGTTTCAGGAAATCTGTCGCCGCTGGGGAGTGCCGGACGTCGACCTAATGGCGTCCCGGCACAACAACAAGGTCCCGGCATTCATGGCGAGGTCGCGCGATCAAAGAGCTCTGGCGGCAGACGCCTTGGTTCAAGATTGGTCGCAGTTTCAGCTCCCATACGTGTTTCCACCTCTGGCGCTCTTGCCCAGAGTGCTACGCAAGATCAGATCCGAGTGCAGCCGCGTCATACTCGTCGCTCCAGACTGGCCGAGGAGGTCGTGGTATCCGGATCTGTGGCATCTCACGATCGGTCGACCGTGGTCACTGCCAGACCGACCAGACTTACTGTCCCAAGGGCCGTTTTTCCATCAGAATTCTGCGGCCCTGAACCTGACTGTGTGGCCATTGAGTCCTGGATCCTAGCATCTGCTGGATTATCTCAGGGAGTCATTGCCACAATGAGACAAGCTAGAAAGTCGAATTCGGCTAAGATCTACCACAGAACGTGGAA
>NC_134359.1:308996311-309025074 GCF_048569485.1 Anomaloglossus baeobatrachus | reverse complement strand
CACTATAGAGCTCTGTACTGTAGAGCGGTCACACTATAGTGCTCTGTACTGTAGAGAGGTCACACTATAGAGCTCTGTACTGTAGAGCGGTCACACTATAGAGCTCTGTACTGTAGAGAGGTCACACTATAGAGCTCTGTACTGTAGAGCGGTCACACTATAGAGCTCTGTACTGTAGAGAGGTCACACTATAGAGCCCTGTACTGTAGAGAGGTCACACTATAGAGCTCTGTACTGTAGAGAGGTCACACTATAGAGCCTGTACTGTAGAGAGGTCACACTATAGAGCTCTGTACTGTAGAGAGGTCACACTATAGAGCTCTGTACTGTAGAGAGGTCACACTATAGAGCTCTGTACTGTAGAGCGGTCACACTATAGAGCTCTGTACTGTAGAGAGGTCACACTATAGAGCTCTGTACTGTAGAGCGGTCACACTATAGAGCTCTGTACTGTAGAGCGGTCACACTATAGAGCTCTGTACTGTAGAGAGGTCACACTATAGAGCTCTGTACTGTAGAGAGGTCACACTATAGAGCTCTGTACTGTAGAGAGGTCACACTATAGAGCTCTGTACTGTAGAGAGGTCACACTATAGAGCTCTGTACTGTAGAGAGGTCACACTATAGAGCTCTGTACTGTAGAGCGGTCACACTATAGAGCTCTGTACTGTAGAGCGGTCACACTATAGTGCTCTGTACTGTAGAGAGGTCACACTATAGAGCTCTGTACTGTAGAGAGGTCACACTATAGAGCTCTGTACTGTAGAGAGGTCACACTATAGAGCTCTGTACTGTAGAGAGGTCACACTATAGAGCTCTGTACTGTAGAGAGGTCACACTATAGAGCTCTGTACTGTAGAGCGGTCACACTATAGAGCTCTGTACTGTAGAGTGGTCACACTATAGAGCTCTGTACTGTAGAGAGGTCACACTATAGAGCTCTGTACTGTAGAGAGGTCACACTATAGAGGCTCTGTACTGTAGAGCGGTCACACTATAGAGCTCTGTACTGTAGAGCGGTCACACTATAGAGCTCTGTACTGTAGAGAGGTCACACTATAGAGGTCTGTACTGTAGAGAGGTCACACTATAGAGCTCTGTACTGTAGAGAGGTCACACTATAGAGCTCTGTACTGTAGAGAGGTCACACTATAGAGCTCTGTACTGTAGAGAGGTCACACTATAGAGCTCTGTACTGTAGAGAGGTCACACTATAGAGCTCTGTACTGTAGAGAGGTCACACTATAGAGCTCTGTACTGTAGAGAGGTCACACTATAGAGCTCTGTACTGTAGAGAGGTCACACTATAGAGCTCTGTACTGTAGAGCGGTCACACTATAGAGCTCTGTACTGTAGAGCGGTCCACTATAGAGCTCTGTACTGTAGAGATGTCACACTATAGAGCCCTGTACTGTAGAGAGGTCACACTATAGAGCCCTGTACTGTAGAGCGGTCACACTATAGAGCTCTGTACTGTAGAGATGTCACACTATAGAGTTCTGTACTGTAGAGCGGTCACACTATAGAGCTCTGTACTGTAGAGAGGTCACACTATAGAGCTCTGTACTGTAGAGAGGTCACACTATAGAGCTCTGCACTGTAGAGAGGTCACACTATAGAGCTCTGCACTGTAGAGCGGTCACACTATAGAGCCTCTGTACTGTAGAGCGGTCACACTATAGAGCTCTGTACTGTAGAGAGGTCACACTATAGAGCTCTGTACTGTAGAGCGGTCACACTATAGAGCCCTGTACTGTAGAGAGGTCACACTATAGAGCTCTGTACTGTAGAGAGGTCACACTATAGAGCTGTGTACTGTAGAGTGGTCACACTATAGAGCTCTGTACTGTAGAGCGGTCACACTATAGAGCTCTGTACTGTAGAGAGGTCACACTATAGAGCCCTGTACTGTAGAGCGGTCACACTATAGAGCTCTGTACTGTAGAGAGGTCACACTATAGAGCTCTGTACTGTAGAGCGGTCACACTATAGAGCTCTGTACTGTAGAGAGGTCACACTATAGAGCTCTGTACTGTAGAGCAGTCACATTATAGAGCTCTGCACTGTAGAGAGGTCACACTATAGAGCTCTGTACTGTAGAGCAGTCACATTATAGAGCTCTGTACTGTAGAGCGGTCACACTATAGAGCCCTGTACTGTAGAGAGGTCACACTATAGAGCTCTGTGCTGTAGAGAGGTCACACTATAGAGCTCTGTACTGTAGAGAGGTCACACTATAGAGGTCTGTACTGTAGAGAGGTCACACTATAGAGCTCTGTACTGTAAGAGCGGTCACACTATAGAGCTCTGTACTGTAGAGAGGTCACACTATAGAGCTCTGTACTGTAGAGAGGTCACACCATAGAGCCCTGTACTGTAGAGAGGTCACACTATAGAGCTCTGTACTGTAGAGAGGTCACACTATAGAGCCCTGTACTGTAGAGAGGTCACACCATAGAGCCCTGTACTGTAGAGAGGTCACACTATAGAGCTCTGTACTGTAGAGAGGTCACACTATAGAGCGCTGTACTGTAGAGAGGTCACACTATAGAGCTCTGTACTGTAAAAGCGGTCACACTATAGAGCTCTGTACTGTAAGAGCGGTCACACTATAGAGCTCTGTACTGTAAGAGCGGTCACACTATAGAGCTCTGTACTGTAAGAGCGGTCACACTATAGAGCCCTGTACTGTAGAGAGGTCACACTATAGAGCTCTGTACTGTAGAGCGGTCACACTATAGAGCTCTGTACTGTAGAGCGGTCACACTATAGAGCTCTGTACTGTAGAGCGGTCACACTATAGAGCTCTGTACTGTAGAGAGGTCACACTATAGAGCCCTGTACTGTAGAGAGGTCACACTATAGAGCTCTGTACTGTAGAGAGGTCACACTATAGAGCTCTGTACTGTAGAGCGGTCACACTATAGAGCTCTGTACTGTAGAGAGGTCACACTATAGAGCTCTTTACTGTAGAGAGGTCACATTATAGAGCCCTGTACTGTAGAGCGGTCACACTATAGAGCTCTGTACTGTAGAGAGGTCACACTATAGAGCTCTGTACTGTAGAGAGGTCACACTATAGAGCTCTGTACTGTAGAGCGGTCACACTATAGAGCTCTGTACTGTAGAGCGGTCACACTATAGAGCTCTGTACTGTAGAGAGGTCACACTATAGTGCTCTGTACTGTAGAGCGGTCACACTATAGAGCCCTGTACTGTAGAGAGGTCACACTATAGAGCTCTGTACTGTAGAGAGGTCACACTATAGAGCTCTGTACTGTAGAGCGGTCACACTATAGAGCTCTGTACTGTAGAGCGGTCACACTATAGAGCTCTGTACTGTAGAGCGGTCACACTATAGAGCTCTGTACTGTAGAGAGGTCACACTATAGATCTCTGTACTGTAGAGAGGTCACACTATAGAGCTCTGTACTGTAGAGAGGTCACACTATAGAGCTCTGTACTGTATAGAGGTCACACTATAGAGCTCTGTACTGTAGAGCGGTCACACTATAGAGCTCTGTACTGTAGAGAGGTCACACTATAGAGCTCTGTACTGTAGAGCGGTCACACTATAGAGCCCTGTACTGTAGAGCGGTCACACTATAGAGCTCTGTACTGTAGAGAGGTCACACTATAGAGCTCTGTACTGTAGAGAGGTCACACTATAGAGATCTGTACTGTAGAGAGGTCACACTATAGAGCCCTGTACTGTAGAGCGGTCACACTATAGAGCTCTGTACTGTAGAGAGGTCACACTATAGAGCTCTGTACTGTAGAGAGGTCACACTATAGAGCTCTGTACTGTAGAGAGGTCACACTATAGAGCCCTGTACTGTAGAGAGGTCACACTATAGAGCCCTGTACTGTAGAGCGGTCACACTATAGAGCTCTGTACTGTAGAGAGGTCACACTATAGAGCTCTGTACTGTAGAGAGGTCACACTATAGAGCTCTGTACTGTAGAGAGGTCACACTATAGAGCCCTGTACTGTAGAGAGGTCACACTATAGAGCCCTGTACTGTAGAGCGGTCACACTATAGAGCTCTGTACTGTAGAGCGGTCACACTATAGAGCTCTGTACTGTAGAGAGGTCACACTATAGAGCCCTGTACTGTAGAGAGGTCACACTATAGAGCTCTGTACTGTAGAGAGGTCACACTATAGAGCTCTGTACTGTAGAGAGGTCACACTATAGAGCCCTGTACTGTAGAGAGGTCACACTATAGAGCTCTGTACTGTAGAGAGGTCACACTATAGAGCCCTGTACTGTAGAGAGGTCACACTATAGAGCCCTGTACTGTAGAGCGGTCACACTATAGAGCTGTGTACTGTAGAGAGGTCACACTATAGAGCTCTGTACTGTAGAGAGGTCACACTATAGAGCCCTGTACTGTAGAGAGGTCACACTATAGAGCTCTGTACTGTAGAGAGGTCACACTATAGAGCTCTGTACTGTAGAGAGGTCACACTATAGAGCTCTGTACTGTAGAGAGGTCACACTATAGAGCTCTGTACTGTAGAGAGGTCACACTATAGAGCTGTGTACTGTAGAGAGGTCACACTATAGAGCTCTGTACTGTAGAGAGGTCACACTATAGAGCCCTGTACTGTAGAGAGGTCACACTATAGAGCTCTGTACTGTAGAGAGGTCACACTATAGAGCTCTGTACTGTAGAGAGGTCACACTATAGAGCTCTGTACTGTAGAGAGGTCACACTATAGAGCCCTGTACTGTAGAGAGGTCACACTATAGAGCTGTGTACTGTAGAGAGGTCACACTATAGAGCTCTGTACTGTAGAGAGGTCACACTATAGAGCTCTGTACTGTAGAGAGGTCACACTATAGAGCCCTGTACTGTAGAGAGGTCACACTATAGAGCTCTGTACTGTAGAGAGGTCACACTATAGAGCTGTGTACTGTAGAGAGGTCACACTATAGAGCTCTGTACTGTAGAGAGGTCACACTATAGAGCCCTGTACTGTAGAGAGGTCACACTATAGAGCTCTGTACTGTAGAGAGGTCACACTATAGAGCTCTGTACTGTAGAGAGGTCACACTATAGAGCCCTGTACTGTAGAGAGGTCACACTATAGAGCTGTGTACTGTAGAGAGGTCACACTATAGAGCCCTGTACTGTAGAGAGGTCACACTATAGAGCTCTGTACTGTAGAGAGGTCACACTATAGAGCCCTGTACTGTAGAGAGGTCACACTATAGAGCCCTGTACTGTAGAGAGGTCACACTATAGAGCTGTGTACTGTAGAGAGGTCACACTATAGAGCTCTGTACTGTAGAGAGGTCACACTATAGAGCCCTGTACTGTAGAGAGGTCACACTATAGAGCTCTGTACTGTAGAGAGGTCACACTATAGAGCTCTGTACTGTAGAGAGGTCACACTATAGAGCTCTGTACTGTAGAGAGGTCACACTATAGAGCTCTGTACTGTAGAGAGGTCACACTATAGAGCTCTGTACTGTAGAGAGGTCACACTATAGAGCTCTGTACTGTAGAGAGGTCACACTATAGAACTCTGTACTGTAGAGAGGTCACACTATAGAGCCCTGTACTGTAGAGAGGTCACACTATAGAGCCCTGTACTGTAGAGAGGTCACACTATAGTGCTCTGTACTGTAGAGAGGTCACACTATAGAGCTCTGTACTGTAGAGAGGTCACACTATAGAGCTCTGTACTGTAGAGAGGTCACACTATAGAGCTCTGTACTGTAGAGCGGTCACACTATAGAGCTCTGTACTGTAGAGAGGTCACACTATAGAGCCCTGTACTGTAGAGCGGTCACACTATAGAGCACTGTACTGTAGAGAGGTCACACTATAGAGCTCTGTACTGTATAGCGGTCACACTATAGAGCTCTGTACTGTAGAGAGGTCACACTATAGAGCTCTGTACTGTAGAGAGGTCACACTATAGAGCTCTGTACTGTAGAGCGGTCACACTATAGAGCTCTGTACTGTAGAGAGGTCACACTATAGAGCTCTGTACTGTAGAGAGGTCACACTATAGAGCTCTGTACTGTAGAGAGGTCACACTATAGAGCTCTGTACTGTAGAGAGGTCACACTATAGAGCCCTGTACTGTAGAGAGGTCACACTATAGAGCCCTGTACTGTAGAGCGGTCACACTATAGAGCTCTGTACTGTAGAGCGGTCACACTATAGAGCCCTGTACTGTAGAGCGGTCACACTATAGAGCTCTGTACTGTAGAGAGGTCACACTATAGAGCCCTGTACTGTAGAGAGGTCACACTATAGAGCTCTGTACTGTAGAGAGATCACACTATAGAGCCCTGTACTGTAGAGAGGTCACACTATAGAGCTCTGTACTGTAGAGCGGTCACACTATAGAGCTCTGTACTGTAGAGAGGTCACACTATAGAGCTCTGTACTGTAGAGAGGTCACACTATAGAGCTCTGTACTGTAGAGAGGTCACACTATAGAGCTCTGTACTGTAGAGAGGTCACACTATAGAACTCTGTACTGTAGAGAGGTCACACTATAGAGCCCTGTACTGTAGAGAGGTCACACTATAGAGCCCTGTACTGTAGAGAGGTCACACTATAGAACTCTGTACTGTAGAGAGGTCACACTATAGAGCTCTGTACTGTAGAGAGGTCACACTATAGAGCTGTGTACTGTATAGCGGTCACACTATAGAGCCCTGTACTGTAGAGAGGTCACACTATAGAGCCCTGTACTGTAGAGAGGTCACACTATAGAGCCCTGTACTGTAGAGAGGTCACACTATAGAGCCCTGTACTGTAGAGCGGTCACACTATAGAGCTCTGTACTGTAGAGAGGTCACACTATAGAGCTCTGTACTGTAGAGAGGTCACACTATAGAGCCCTGTACTGTAGAGAGGTCACACTATAGAGCTCTGTACTGTAGAGAGGTCACACTATAGAGCCCTGTACTGTAGAGAGGTCACACTATAGAGCCCTGTACTGTAGAGAGGTCACACTATAGAGCTCTGTACTGTAGAGAGGTCACACTATAGAGCTCTGTACTGTAGAGAGGTCACACTATAGAGCTCTGTACTGTAGAGAGGTCACACTATAGAGCTCTGTACTGTAGAGTGGTCACACTATAGAGCCCTGTACTGTAGAGCAGTCACACTATAGAGCTCTGTACTGTAAGAGAGGTCACACTATAGAGCTCTGTACTGTAAGAGAGGTCACACTATAGAACTCTGTACTGTAGAGCGGTCACACTATAGAGCTCTGTACTGTAGAGAGGTCACACTATAGAGCTCTGTACTGTAGAGAGGTCACACTATAGAGCTCTGTACTGTAGAGAGGTCACACTATAGAGCCCTGTACTGTAGAGAGGTCACACTATAGAGCTCTGTACTGTACAGCGGTCACACTATAGAGCCCTGTACTGTAGAGAGGTTACACTATAGAGATCTGTACTGTAGAGCGGTCACACTATAGAGCTCTGTACTGTAGAGAGGTCACACTATAGAGCTCTGTACTGTAGAGCGGTCACACTATAGAGATCTGTACTGTAGAGCGGTCACACTATAGAGCTCTGTACTGTAGAGCGGTCACACTATAGAGCTCTGTACTGTAGAGCGGTCACACTATAGAGCCCTGTACTGTAGAGAGGTCACACTATAGAGCTCTGTACTGTAGAGAGGTCACACTATAGACCCCTGTACTGTAGAGCGGTCACACTATAGAGCTCTGTACTGTAGAGAGGTCACACTATAGAGCTCTGTACTGTAGAGCGGTCACACTATAGAGCTCTGTACTGTAGAGAGGTCACACTATAGAGCCCTGTACTGTAGAGAGGTCACACTATAGAGCCCTGTACTGTAGAGAGGTCACACTATAGAGCTCTGTACTGTAGAGCGTTCACACTATAGAGCTCTGTACTGTAAGAGAGGTCACACTATAGAGCTCTGTACTGTAAGAGCGGTCACACTATAGAGCTCTGTACTGTAGTGCGGTCACACTATAGAGCCCTGTACTGTAGAGCGGTCACACTATAGAGCCCTGTACTGTAGAGAGGTCACACTATAGAGCTCTGTACTGTAGAGAGGTCACACTATAGAGCTCTGTACTGTAGAGAGGTCACACTATAGAGCTCTGTACTGTAGAGAGGTCACATTATAGAGCCCTGTACTGTAGAGAGGTCACACTATAGAGCTCTGTACTGTAGAGCGGTCACACTATAGAGCTCTGTACTGTAGAGAGGTCACACTATAGAGCTCTGTACTGTAGAGCGGTCACACTATAGAGCCCTGTACTGTAGAGAGGTCACACTATAGAGCTCTGTACTGTAGAGAGGTCACATTATAGAGCCCTGTACTGTAGAGAGGTCACACTATAGAGCTCTGTACTGTAGAGAGGTCACACTATAGAGCCCTGTGCTGTAGAGAGGTCACACTATAGAGCTCTGTACTGTAGAGCGGTCACACTATAGAGCTCTGTACTGTAGAGCGGTCACACTATAGAGCTCTGTACTGTAGAGCGGTCACACTATAGAGCTCTGTACTGTAGAGCGGTCACACTATAGAGCTCTGTACTGTAGAGAGGTCACACTATAGAGCTCTGTACTGTAGAGAGGTCACACTATAGAGCTCTGTACTGTAGAGAGGTCACACTATAGAGCTCTGTACTGTAGAGAAGTCACACTATAGAGCTCTGTACTGTAGAGAGGTCACACTATAGAGCCCTGTACTGTAGAGCGGTCACACTATAGTGCTCTGTACTGTAGAGTGGTCACACTATAGAGCTCTGTACTGTAGAGCGGTCACACTATAGTGCTCTGTACTGTAGAGCGGTCACACTATAGAGCTCTGTACTGTAGAGAGGTCACACTATAGAGCTCTGTACTGTAGAGCGGTCACACTATAGTGCTCTGTACTGTAGAGCGGTCACACTATAGAGCTCTGTACTGTAGAGAGGTCACACTATAGAGCTCTGTACTGTAGAGAGGTCACACTATAGAGCTCTGTACTGTAGAGAGGTCACATTATAGAGCCCTGTACTGTAGAGAGGTCACACTATAGAGCTCTGTACTGTAGAGCGGTCACACTATAGAGCTCTGTACTGTAGAGAGGTCACACTATAGAGCTCTGTACTGTAGAGCGGTCACACTATAGAGCTCTGTACTGTACAGAGGTCACACTATAGAGCTCTGTACTGTAGAGAGGTCACACTATAGAGCTCTGTACTGTAGAGCGGTCACACTATAGTGCTCTGTACTGTAGAGTGGTCACACTATAGAGCTCTGTACTGTAGAGCGGTCACACTATAGAGCCCTGTACTGTAGAGTGGTCACACTATAGTGCTCTGTACTGTAGAGCGGTCACACTATAGAGCCCTGTACTGTAGAGAGGTCACACTATAGAGCTCTGTACTGTAGAGCGGTCACACTATAGTGCTCTGTACTGTAGAGCGGTCACACTATAGAGCTCTGTACTGTAGAGAGGTCACACTATAGAGCTCTGTACTGTAAGAGCAGTCACACTATAGAGCTCTGTACTGTAGAGCGGTCACACTATAGAGCCCTGTACTGTAGAGCGGTCACACTATAGAGCTCTGTACTGTAGAGAGGTCACACTATAGAGCTCTGTACTGTAAGAGCGGTCACACTATAGAGCTCTGTACTGTAGAGCGGTCACACTATCGAGCTCTGTACTGTAAGAGCAGTCACACTATAGAGCTCTGTACTGTAAGAGCG
Organism: Anomaloglossus baeobatrachus; assembly: GCF_048569485.1. NCBI lineage: Eukaryota > Metazoa > Chordata > Amphibia > Anura > Aromobatidae > Anomaloglossus > Anomaloglossus baeobatrachus. The sequence continues at coordinate 309,015,362 of NC_134359.1, read as the reverse complement.
GTCACACTATAGAGCCCTGTACTGTAGAGCGGTCACACTATAGAGCCCTGTACTGTAAGAGCAGTCACACTATAGAGCTCTGTACTGTAAGAGAGGTCACACTATAGAGCTCTGTACTGTAGAGCGGTCACACTATAGAGCTCTGTACTGTAGAGCGGTCACACTATAGATCTCTGTACTGTAAGAGCGGTACACACTATAGAGCTCTGTACTGTAGAGCGGTCACACTATAGAGCTCTGTACTGTAGAGCGGTCACACTATAGAGCTCTATACTGTAGAGCGGTCACACTATGGAGCTCTGTACTGTAGAGAGGTCACACTATAGAGCTCTGTACTGTAAGAGCGGTCACACTATAGAGCTCTGTACTGTAGAGCGGTCACACTATAGAGCTCTGTACTGTAAGAGCGGTCACACTATAGAGCTCTGTACTGTAGAGAGGTCACACTATAGAGCTCTGTACTGTAGATCGGTCACACTATAGAGCTCTGTACTGTAGAGAGGTCACACTATAGAGGTCTGTACTGTAGATCGGTCACACTATAGAGGTCTGTACTGTAGATCGGTCACACTATAGAGCTCTGTACTGTAGAGAGGTCACACTATAGAGCTCTGTACTGTAGAGCGGTCACACTATAGAGCTCTGTACTGTAGAGCGGTCACACTATAGAGCTCTGTACTGTAGAGCGGTCACACTATAGAGCTCTGTACTGTAGAGCGGTCACACTATAGAGCTCTACTGTAGAGCGGTCACACTATAGAGCTCTACTGTAGAGCGGTCACACTATAGAGCTCTGTACTGTAGAGCGGTCACACTATAGAGCTCTGTACTGTAAGAGCGGTCACACTATAGAGCCCTGTACTGTAGAGAGGTCACACTATAGAGCTCTGTACTGTAGAGAGGTCACACTATAGAGCTCTGTACTGTAGAGCGGTCACACTATAGAGCTCTGTACTGTAGAGAGGTCACACTATAGAGCTCTGTACTGTAGAGAGGTCACACTATAGAGCCCTGTACTGTAGAGCGGTCACACTATAGAGCCCTGTACTGTAGAGCGGTCACACTATAGAGCACTGTACTGTAGAGAGGTCACACTATAGAGATCTGTACTGTAGAGAGGTCACACTATAGAGCTCTGTACTGTAGAGCGGTCACACTATAGAGGTCTGTACTGTAGAGAGGTCACACTATAGAGCTCTGTACTGTAGAGCGGTCACACTATAGAGCTCTGTACTGTAGAGAGGTCACACTATAGAGCTCTGTACTGTAGAGAGGTCACACTATAGAGCTCTGTACTGTAGAGCGGTCACACTATAGAGCTCTGTACTGTAGAGAGGTCACACTATAGAGCTCTGTACTGTAGAGAGGTCACACTATAGAGCTCTGTACTGTAGAGAGTTCACACTATAGAGCTCTGTACTGTCGAGCGGTCACACTATAGAGCTCTGTACTGTAAGAGCGGTCACACTATAGAGATCTGTACTGTAGAGAGGTCACACTATAGAGCTCTGTACTGTAGAGAGGTCACACTATAGAGCCCTGTACTGTAGAGAGGTCACACTATAGAGCCCTGTACTGTAGAGAGGTCACACTATAGAGCTCTGTACTGTAGAGAGGTCACACTATAGAGCTCTGTACTGTAGAGAGGTCACACTATAGAGCTCTGTACTGTAGAGAGGTCACACTATAGAGCTCTGTACTGTAGAGAGGTCACACTATAGAGCTCTGTACTGTAGAGCGGTCACATTATAGAGCTCTGTACTGTAGAGAGGTCACACTATAGAGCTCTGTACTGTAGAGAGGTCACACTATAGAGCCCTGTACTGTAGAGAGGTCACACTATAGAGCCCTGTACTGTAGAGAGGTCACACTATAGAGCTCTGTACTGTAGAGAGGTCACACTATAGAGCTCTGTACTGTAGAGAGGTCACACTATAGAGCTCTGTACTGTAGAGAGGTCACACTATAGAGCTCTGTACTGTAGAGAGGTCACACTATAGAGCTCTGTACTGTAGAGAGGTCACACTATAGAGCCCTGTACTGTAGAGAGGTCACACTATAGAGCTCTGTACTGTAGAGCGGTCACACTATAGAGCTCTGTACTGTAAGAGCGGTCACACTATAGAGCTCTGTACTGTAGAGAGGTCACACTATAGAGCTCTGTACTGTAGAGCGGTCACACTATAGAGCTCTGTACTGTAGAGCGGTCACACTATAGAGCTCTGTACTGTAGAGAGGTCACACTATAGAGCTCTGTACTGTAGAGAGGTCACACTATAGAGCTCTGTACTGTAGAGAGGTCACACTATAGAGCCCTGTACTGTAGAGAGGTCACACTATAGAGCCCTGTACTGTAGAGCGGTCACACTATAGAGCTCTGTACTGTAGAGCGGTCACACTATAGAGCTCTGTACTGTAGAGCGGTCACACTATAGAGCTCTGTACTGTAGAGAGGTCACACTATAGAGCTCTGTACTGTAGAGAGGTCACACTATAGAGCCCTGTACTGTAGAGAGGTCACACTATAGAGCTCTGTACTGTAGAGCGTTCACACTATAGAGCTCTGTACTGTAGAGAGGTCACACTATAGAGCTCTGTACTGTAGAGAGGTCACACTATAGAGCTCTGTACTGTAGAGCGGTCACACTATAGAGCTCTGTACTGTAGAGAGGTCACACTATAGAGCTCTGTACTGTAGAGAGGTCACACTATAGAGCCCTGTACTGTAGAGAGGTCACACTATAGAGCCCTGTACTGTAGAGAGGTCACACTATAGAGCTCTGTACTGTAGAGAGGTCACACTATAGAGCTCTGTACTGTAGAGAGGTCACACTATAGAGCTCTGTACTGTAGAGAGGTCACACTATAGAGCTCTGTACTGTAGAGCGGTCACACTATAGAGCTCTGTACTGTAGAGCGGTCACACTATAGAGCTCTGTACTGTAGAGCGGTCACACTATAGAGCCCTGTACTGTAGAGAGGTCACACTATAGAGCCCTGTACTGTAGAGAGGTCACACTATAGAGCTCTGTACTGTAGAGAGGTCACACTATAGAGCTCTGTACTGTAAGAGCGGTCACACTATAGAGCTCTGTACTGTAGAGAGGTCACACTATAGAGCTCTGTACTGTAGAGCGGTCACACTATAGAGCTCTGTACTGTAGAGAGGTCACACTATAGAGGTCTGTACTGTAGAGAGGTCACACTATAGAGCTCTGTACTGTAGAGAGGTCACACTATAGAGCTCTGTACTGTACAGAGGTCACACTATAGAGTTCTGTACTGTAGAGAGGTCACACTATAGAGTTCTGTACTGTAGAGCGGTCACACTATAGAGCTCTGTACTGTAGAGAGGTCACACTATAGAGCCCTGTACTGTAGAGAGGTCACACTATAGAGTTCTGTACTGTAGAGCGGTCACACTATAGAGCTCTGTACTGTAGAGAGGTCACACTATAGAGCCCTGTACTGTAGAGCGGTCACACTATAGAGTTCTGTACTGTAGAGAGGTCACACTATAGAGTTCTGTACTGTAGAGCGGTCACACTATAGAGCCCTGTACTGTAGAGAGGTCACACTATAGAGGTCTGTACTGTAGAGAGGTCACACTATAGAGCCCTGTACTGTAGAGAGGTCACACTATAGAGCTCTGTACTGTAGAGAGGTCACACTATAGAGCTCTGTACTGTAGAGCGGTCACACTATAGAGCTCTGTACTGTAGAGAGGTCACACTATAGAGCTCTGTACTGTAGAGAGGTCACACTATAGAGCTCTGTACTGTAGAGAGGTCACACTATAGAGCTCTGTACTGTAGAGAGGTCACACTATAGAGCTCTGTACTGTAGAGAGGTCACACTATAGAGTTCTGTACTGTAGAGCGGTCACACTATAGAGCTCTGTACTGTAGAGCGGTCACACTATAGAGCTCTGTACTGTAGAGAGGTCACACTATAGAGCCCTGTACTGTAGAGAGGTCACACTATAGAGCTCTGTACTGTAGAGAGGTCACACTATAGAGCTCTGTACTGTAGAGAGGTCACACTATAGAGCTCTGTACTGTAGAGAGGTCACACTATAGAGCTCTGTACTGTAGAGAGGTCACACTATAGAGCTCTGTACTGTAGAGAGGTCACACTATAGAGCCCTGTACTGTAGAGCGGTCACACTATAGAGCTGTGTACTGTAGAGAGGTCACACTATAGAGCCCTGTACTGTAGAGAGGTCACACTATAGAGCTGTGTACTGTAGAGAGGTCACACTATAGAGCTCTGTACTGTAGAGAGGTCACACTATAGAGCTCTGTACTGTAGAGCGGTCACACTATAGAGCTCTGTACTGTAGAGAGGTCACACTATAGAGCTCTGTACTGTAGAGCGGTCACACTATAGAGCTCTGTACTGTAGATCGGTCACACTATAGAGCTCTGTACTGTAGAGAGGTCACACTATAGAGCTCTGTACTGTAAGAGCGGTCACACTATAGAGCTCTGTATTGTAACTGGGAAGAGAGGGAGCAGGAGAGCATGTGGCGATGTCGACAGCCAAAAGCCTCCCACCGGAGGAGACCAGTGATGGAGACGTCGACGGCCAAAAGCCTCCCATCGGAGAAGACCAGCGATGGAGACGTCGCCGGCTGGAAGCCATACACCAGAGGACACCAGCGATGGAGATGTCAATGGCCAGAAGCCTTACACCGGAGGATACCAGTGATGGAGACCTCAATGGTCGGAAACCTCACATCAGTGGAGGCCAGCGATGGAGATATCCATGGCAGGAAGCCTCACGCCAGAGGAGATCAGCAATGGAGACGCTGATGGCCAGAAGCCTGACACCGGAGGAGACCAGCGATGGAGACATCCATGGCCGAAAGACTTCAATCATCGCTACAAAGGATTCTCCACAAAGGGTTAAACATGATCATTTAATTTATGGGAAAGTTACTTTGTCCAATTAGTTTTAAGCCCTGAAATGATGAGATTTTGTAGAAAGATGGCTGCAAGTCCTAAATGTTTCGCAGGAGATTTTTGTTAAACCTTGTTAAGTAAATCTGAATGTCTCGACTTCAACTGTATGTCAATAGTTTTATTTTGAGTGAAAAAATAGTGGCCTGCAGAGCTGAAATCAGAAAGATTCAGTCACTGCCAAAGATTTCTGGACCTAACTGTATCTTCTTTATCTCACATCCCAACACAGTTATTCAACACTTTTAGCTCCCTCCTCCGCACACCGTTGCCTTCTCCGACCGCTCTCATCTCCGTAGAAGACTTTTCCACACATTTAAAAAAAAAAGATCAACTAAATCAGGCAATTGTTCACTGGATAACTACCCTAACCCTCCGTATAATAGACCACTGCCCTTCCCCTTTAACCTTCCACCCCATAATGACTGGAGAGCTTACACACCTTCTCACCAAATCACACCTCACCACTGCTGCACTTGACCCCATCCCTCCTCTATCCAAACCTTACCAGCATGCTTATACCGTCCCTAACCATCTCTTCAACCCATATTTAACCTCTGGTATGTTTCCTTCTGCTTTCAAAAGCGCTACTATTACACTTATCCTAAAGAAACCATCCCTCGACCTGAAGTCTACGTTCAGCTATCATCCCATATTAATGCCCCCATTTGACTCCAAGCTCCTCGAAAAACATGTCCATGCTGAACTTTCCTTCCATTCCTCGTCTAACTCACCCTTCGACAACCTACAATCCTGGTTCTGTTCCCACTGCTCCATGGACACTACCCTGACCAAAATTACTAACAACTTATTGACGGCCAAAGCTGACAAACATTTCTCGATACTCCTCCTCCTAGACCTGTCCCCTGTCTTTGACACAGTCGACCACTCCCTCCTACTACAGATCCTCTCCTCCCTCAGTATCACTGATCTCACCCTCTCCTGGATCTCCTCACACCTCAATAACCACACATTTAGTGTCTCCCACTCCCACACTACCTCCTCATCCTGCACAAGCTCTGTCGGTGTCCCTCAAGTCTGTCCTCAGACCTGTACTCTTCTCCATCTATACCTTTGGCCTGGGACAACTCATCAAGTCCCTTGGCTTTCAGTACCAAATATACGCTTCTGACCCTCAGATCTACCTCTCTGGCCCAGGCATCACCTTTCTGTTGACCAGAATCCCGGATTGTCTATCAGCCATATCCTCTTTCTCCTCTCACTTTCTATAGCTCAATATGGACAAAAATGAACTCATTTTCCTCCATCTCACTTATCTTCCCTACCTGATCTAACACAATAAATGACATAACGCTCTCCCTAGCACCAGATGTCTGCTGCCTTCGACTAACCCTGGACTCTTCCTTGTCCTTCACACCACACAACCAAGTTCTTACCACCTCCTGCTGCCTCCAGTTCTAAAAATGTTCCAAAATCCATCCATTCATTAACCCTGTATCTACTAAAATGCTAGTGCTGCCCTCATCATCTCCTTCCTCAACTACTGCAACATCCTCATTTGTGGCCTCGTGTGAACAGTCTTGCACCTCTCAGTCCGTCCTGAACTCCTATCTACTTCTTCGCTTCTCACCTCTGTTCTGCAAATCCCTTTCCCAACATACCCAGTGCAAACTACTAACACTAAACTACAAAGCTGGCCATAATCTGTCTCCTCTGAATATCTCTGAACTAATCTCCCAATATACACCAACAAGTAATCTCCGGTCTTCTCAAGACCTCCCTCTCTCCTCCACATTTATTTGTTTCTCACCCAACTGCCTTCAAGACTTCTCCAGAATATTCCTATCCTCTGGAATTCTGTGCAAAAACACGTACAATTATCTGCTACATTTGGAAGCTTCAAATGGAACTTGAAAACCTATCTCTGCAAGAAAGCCACAGCCTGCAATGATCCTGCTGCCCTCTCACCACCACTTGAGCTGCTGCCTCACCACCACTGGAGCTGCCCTATCACCACCACTTGAGCTGCTGCCTCACCACCACTGGAGCTGCCCTCTCACCACCACTGGAGCTGCAGCTTCATCACCATTGGAACAACCAGCTCACCACCACCGGAGCTCCTTGAACCCCCCCAACCTACTGTCTCCTTCCCAGTGTCCTGTAGATTGCAGGGTCCTCGTCCCTCTGTACGCATCTGTCATTGTTAGTCTCTGCATTGTAACTTATATTTGGTTTGTAATCTCTTCTCATGTACAAAACTGGGAATTAATGTTTCTCAAAAAAATATATAACACTTGGACTGTGGATTCTCTACTGTGGATGGTCTACATTGTGGAAAAGTTAAAATTATCTTCAGGGTGCAGATTTCTACAGCGGAGTTGTCCCCATGACATATTTGGTTTGCACCAGGTGTAGGGTGCCGCTACTTTGGACGTTTTGTTACTAGGACTAGGTATTGTGATCACAGGAAGGTTCTCTAAGGAGACTTAGGCTGGACTGCTGGAAATAAAGTGTCAGCTCTCCAGGTCGGCCGCTGCTCAAATTTCCAGGTGAGTACAGTTCTCCATCATTGTCTAACTTCAAAGCATGAGGCGGACCCATAACTCCAGCTCGACCTAAAAACACCCGTAACATCCCAGCGCAAACACCACATCAAAGGGGTCCCAGGCAAGAGGAGCAACCGCTCAAACATGCCGAGACCCCTGAGGCAGGAACGAGATATAGGGACAGAGGATCAAGGAGAGATTACATACATGTAAACATAAGTAACCTACTCACAAATCATGACGCTGTGAATCACACACCTTGTGTAGAGACCTCCGACATAGCAGGAACCACAAATCCCAGAATGAACACGAGCATCTTCCACAATGTAGATAGATGGGGGAGATGAGGTCAGCGCCCTGTGACAGAGATGCAATGAAATCACTGAGCAGAGGAATATCCAGAAAGACCCCCAGACGTTTGAGATTGGCTTGTAGTTTAGATCCCTGAAGTGGAGACATCTGGAGTATGGACACTGCCATATCTCTGATGTATAGACTGTGACTGAGTGACCTCTGTGTGTGGAGACCCCCTGATGAGAAGACATCCTGGTGAGAGACCCCTGGTGTGGAGTCTTCCTAGTGATAGAACCTCCTAGCCTAGGGGCTGCTTGGTCAGACTCTTGGTGTTTAGACTCCCTGGTGAGAGATCTCGGTTGTGGGGACCTCTGCCATGTAGGCCCCCTGGTGTAGAGACCCTTGGTGTTGGGACCCTCTGGTGTAGAGACCTCTGCCGTAGAGACTCCCTGGTCTAGAGACCTCTGTGGTGGAGACCCCCTGGAGAAGAGACCTTTGCCGTGGGGACCCCCTGGTGTAGAGACCTCTGGTGTAAACACTCACAGGTGTAGAGACCTCTGCTGTGGAGAACCCCTGGTGTAGCGACCTCTGCTGTCTAGACCCCCTAGTGTAGAGATCTCCGCTGTGGAAAACCATTGGTGTAGCGATCTCTGCTGTGAAGACCCCCTGGTGTAGAGACCTCAACTATGGAGACCCCCTGGTGTAGAGACCTCAGCTGTGGAAACCCTCTGGTGTGGAGAACCCCTGGTGTAGATACCTCAGCTGTGGAGAGCCTCTGGTGTGGAGATCCCCTGGTTTAGAGATCTCATATGTGGAGAGCCCCTAGTGTGGAGACCCCCTGGTGTAGATACCTCTGCTGTGGAGACCCCCTGGTGTAGAGATCTCATATGTGGAGAGCCCCTGGTGTAGATACTTTATCTGTGGAGACCTCTGGTGTGGAGACCCCCTGGTGTAGATACCTCAGCTGTGGAGACCTTCTGGCGCAGAGACCTCTGCTGTGGTGACCCCCTGGTGTAGAGACCTCAGCTGTGGAGACCCTCTGATGCATAGACATCTGCTGTGGAGACCTCCTGGTATAGCGTCCTCTGTTGTAGAGAACTCTGCCGTGTGGACCCCCTGGTGTAGAGACCTCTTGCTTCTTTGGGAGTCGGTTGCAGTTGCAGAGTCTCTTATACCGTGAACCGCAGCTGCAGGCAACTCGTGTCTGTACCCGTCCTCTGCACCTGTAGGAAGTTGTCTCATCTCTACCTGCAGGCGGGGGTTTCTCTGTGTCTGCTGTCTCTAGACCCGATTGGATTATTCCTATTATACCATCCATTGGACAAACACAAGATGGAAAAAAGTATGTACCCCTCACCTCCAGGAGCCTTTCATACATCCCAGTTTACTACCATAGGCATTACATGCGGTTGATCTCTGCAGATACAACAGCTCCTGCTCTTCTGGGAAGGTTTGGGGAGTTTTTTTAGATTTTGGAGGCATCTTGAAGTCAGACCCTGATGATGGAGGGGAAGAGGTGGTCACAATTTTTCCCAACAAACTCACCGAACAGAGAAGGATCTTCCCCAAACTGTTCCCACAAAGCACAATGTCTCGTACACTGGGTATAAAAGTCTACACGCCTCGGGTAAAATTCTAGGTTTTGTCATGTAAATAAATCCTTCCAAGAAGAATCATTTCAGATCTTTTCCCCCCTTTTAAAGGTCAGCCATAATCTATACAAATCCAGCGAGAAACATTATTTTGAGAGGAAAATAAAAGTAATAAATCTACAATAAATGTGGTTTCATAAGTGTTGACACCCTCTTATAATTGGGGCTGTGGTTGTGTTCAGAATCAGCCGATCACATTACCCCCATGTCACACAGTATCAGAGCTCAGCCGCCATCACTTACAGCAATTCTGGTTAACCACGGAGAAAGTGTCGCTGTTTTAGGCCTCTGCCACAGTCACGTGAAAATCACGCACGTGCCGAGAGACACGCATTTCCCCTGCGTGTTGCGTGCAGGTAAGTACGTGTCTCTGGTACGTGCGGGCCACGTGTGTTCTACGTGTGCTATCCGCGATAGCACACGTAGAACCGGTAATTTACATACTCACGTGGTCCTTCCTGCTGTCCACGCTGCTGTCCGTGGTGCTGATCCTCGGTCTCCAGCCCTGCCGTCTCCCTGCTGCTGCTGCCAGGCAGTGAAGTGAATATTAAATGAGAATAATGAGCGGCGGTCGGCAGCAAGAGGCAGCAGCGGCAGAGACAGCAGGGCTGGAGAAGGTGAGTAAATGTTTTTTTTTAACTGACACGTGTGTTTTCTCCGGCGTGTGTCACACGGGACCGCATCCACACTACACCCGTGTGGTACGGGTGTGGGCCGTGTGACACCCGTGCTGCCGGAGAAAACACTGACATGTCAGCGCTTAAAAAAACGCACACACGTACAAAACGCACACGGACACACGTTCCATGTGGTTTTACGTGTGTGTGCCTGCTACCATAGGGTAGCATTGCTGAACGTGTCTCCGTGCCGCCGGTACGTGCAAAAAATGACAAACATGTGCCGGCGGCACAGATGTGTGTCGCAGGCTTTAGGAGGATTTTCCTGACATATTCTGGTCCATGAACTGCTGACAACACAGCAAAGGGTCTCATTGTGGAAAGTTATCAGTCAGGGGAAGGGAACAAAAATAATGTATAAGGCAGATAGTTAAGATATCATGGACCCTGTGAACATATCATCAAGAAGGGGTTTAGATTTGGCACAACAGTGACATTACCTAGAACTGGACATCCATCAAAATTCATGAAAAGACAAAAGAAAATTCACGCGAGAGATGGACAATAACATTAAAGGAGCTGCAGAAATTTCTGGCCAGTCCTGGTTGTGTCCTGCTTATGGCAACAATCTCCTATATCCTTCATATGTCCGGGGTAAGGGGTTGGGGGACTAGACGGAGCCTTTTTTTTTTTTAAGCAGGTGGTAAAGTGTTCTTGTCTGAGGAGATTGAGTGGGAAGTATTCGGCCATGATTCTGCCACTCAGCATTGTGCTTGGTGATGTACGGCTGCTGCAGCTGCTCGGCCATGAAGCTCCCGGAAGGAGCAGTGTTTGTACTGATGTTAACAGAAGGGGTTTGGACTCTGCAGTGTATGGGGTCAGTAGAGTGGTGGTTACTTTTCTGCCCTCTGATCCTCAGTACTTGGCCCCCAGCTCTGTAATGTTATGGGGTCTCCACCTCGTGGTTGCAGTTTATAAACTTTGTCCTTCCCTTAAAACAACCAAAAAAAAGAAGGAAATAATGTCCCAATCCGGACAATCAAGAAGAAAAATCTAAAAGGGTAGAGTAGATCCTGAGGTCTGGTGACTTGGTAGCCAGATGTTAAAGCCACCAAAAAACAAGTAGGAAAGGGTTAATGTACCACGTTAGGAATAAGTCATGTCAGGAATTGCCTGAGTATCGGGCAATGATCCGTCCACAGTTTTTACGACTTTGATTTTGCCGGTGGGAAATGTCCAGTTATCCAGGAGAAAATCCAGGACTTGTATCACTTGGAATTAGATTTCTACTGAAGCATAATCCATGAAGGATCTAAATAAAGCCCCAGAACAGACCCCCGATACCTAACATGATTGTGAAGCCCCCGGAACCGTTTGTGCACTAAACACCAAGGCACGGCAGGTGCAGGAGCTCCGAAGACCAAGATGATGGAAAGAAGACGACCACAACACATGCCGAGTTCCAGAAGATCCACAGTGGTGGGGGCCACACTACCTCGGCCATCTTCACAAAAAGAATGACCAGGACATAATGCCGTCATAGATGAAATGGCATTGCATAGGAAAGAACGCATTGGTGGACTCCAAGGAGCAGCATAGAAGGTGGCTGACTTATCTGTGGCAGATGGCCGTACAGCCGTAGTGCATAAATCCCTTGCTATTGTGCAAATCCCAATCCTGGCCCAGTTTGGGCTCTCCTTTCTTCATCTGGTGGCATGGCGCAGTATGGGCTCGCCTTTCATTGCTCAGTTTCGGCCCACCTTTCATTGCGCCGCTTGCGCAGTTTCGGTTCTCCCTTCATCATGCAACTTGGTACAGTTTGGGCTCTCTTCATCACATGGCTTGACGCAGTTTAGGATCTCCATCACATTACTTGACTCAGTTTGGGCTCACTTTTCATCGCGCGTGTCAAGAAGACAGACTGAGACAGCCTGGGAGATCACACAGATCACTGCTGCCACCAAGTTGTCAAAGACAGCACTCGCTGCCTCCAATCGTCATGGCAATAAAGCAATTGACGATCAATTCATGGACGAGGCTGCGGTTCTTTCCACTAGGCAGATAATTGGGGAGCCGACAGTGTGATTTTATATATATATATATATATATATATATATATATATATATATATATTATATATATATATATATATATATATATATAAAGATTCCAGCGCATGGTATATAAAGTTCGGTACTGTTACTGCCAACTCTACAATAACAAAGAGAACCACTAACTGCCTCCACCAATTGCTTTACAGGCCGACTGGACACTGGCTTTGGGGATCTGCTTTATAGAACAAGAGGAACAAAACTATTACATTTTATATATTTAATCCAAAAACTATTCAGTGTTTATAAAAATATACAAAATATCTTACAAAGGGGAACAAAACAATTCAGTATATGTAATTACATGAAAGGGATAAACAAAAGAAAATTACTATACCTGATATCACTGCAATAGCTTCAGATTTTGTGGAGGGAAGTACTCCAATGGCTCGTGGAACAATCCTACGCATGTCATGTCCCCACCGGAGTCCGCTCCTGTGACTTCTGCTCCGATCGCCAGACGACGCCATGTTCCCACCATGGATAGTGCTGGTAATGGGAGAGGAGTCGGTGCCCGTGGCTCTGCGGAGCACAGGCTCCGCTCATCCACAAGGCTGGGTTTCCCTGGAACCTGCAGTACCACTGGCTGACTGTGGGTGGCGGGTGTCTTCCAGCTGAAGTTACCATCATTCACCTGCAGCCAATGGGAAGACACCACACCCTTCTTATTCCCCCTCCTGTCACATGACCACTGCCAGAGATAGTTCTGTTCTCCTGGCTCATGTGCGGTTTGTATGTTGATTCCTGTGCGCTGACCTTTGCTTGTTGTTTGACTACCCTCCTGCCTGTCGTTTTTGTACCTTGCTGCCAGTTCCGGATTTGACCTCTGCTTTGTCTCCTCACTACGCCCTTGCCTGCTGATTCTGTTCCTGTTTAGCATCTCCTGGTTTTTGACCCTGCCTGACGACCACGGACTACAGTCTACCACAGGTAGTGATCTCCAGGGCCCTGTGTAATTCCAAATCCCTGTATAGGGGTTAAAGGGTTGCAGAGTTCTTGGGGTCCTGCTTTGTGAGCGGCTTTTCTCTAGACTCCCCTTACAGCCAGTCTGAGTCTGTGGCTCCAATCAGGCATTACAACGCAGCAATGTACTTTCTTGCATTGAACAAGTAGTCAATTCAAACTTCTGTATTTATTCACGAACAGTCACTCACTCCTACATACCTCCCCCCTTGGTGACCTCTTGTGTTGGGGCGATTTCCTCCTTTGCTTGTCCCAGTTTGGGCTCTCCATTCATCACACAGCTTGGCTGAGTTTGGGATCTCCCTTCATTGCGTGTCTTGGCCCAGTTTGGGCTCTTCCTTTACAGTGTGGCTGGCCCAGTTTGGGCTCTCCCTCCATCGTGTCTTGGGCTCTGCTTCTATCGTGTGACTTGTCCCAGGCTGGGCTTTCCCTTCATCATGTGGCTTAGTGCAGTTTGGGCTCTCCCATCATCTTGTGGCTTAGCAGTTTGGGCTCTCCTTTCATCACATGGCTTGGTGCAGTTTGGGCTCGCCTTTCCTTGCATGGATTAGCGCAGTTTGGGTTCTACCTTCATTTCATCATGTGACTTGATGGGAGTTTGGTCTCTCCATCATGTGTCTTGGGCTCTCCCTTCATCATATGGCTTGCCCTAGTTTAGGCTCTCCCTTCATCATATGGCTTGCCCTAGTTTAGGCTCTCCCTTCATCATATGGCTTGCCCTAGTTTAGGCTCTCCCTTCATCGTATGGCTTGCCCTAGTTTAGGCTCTCCCTTCATCGTATGGCTTGCCCTAGTTTAGGCTCTCCCTTCATCGTGCGGCTTGCCCTAGTTTAGGCTCTCCCTTCATCGTGTGGCTTGCCCTAGTTTAGGCTCTCCCTTCATCGTGTGGCTTGCCCTAGTTTAGGCTCTCCCTTTATCGTGCGGCTTGCCCTAGTTTAGGCTCTCCCTTTATCGTGCGGGTTTCCCTAGTTTAGGCTCTCCCTTCATCGTGTGGCTTGCCCTAGTTTAGGCTCTCCCTTCATCGTGTGGCTTGCTCTAGTTTAGGCTCTCCCTTCATCGTGTGGCTTGCCCTAGTTTAGGCTCTCCCTTCATCGTGTGGCTTGCCCTAGTTTAGGCTCTCCCTTCATCGTGTGGCTTGCCCTAGTTTAGGCTCTCCCTTTATCGTGTGGCTTGCTCTAGTTTAGGCTCTCCCATCATCGTGTGGCTTGCCCTAGTTTAGGCTCTCCCTTCATCGTGCGGCTTGCCCTAGTTTAGGCTCTCCCTTCATTGTGTGGCTTGCCCTGGTTTGGGTTCTCCCTTCATTGCACAGTTTGGGCTCTCCATCATGTAGTTTGGGCTCTCACTTAGAGGCACAGCTTGTCGCACTAGGGGCGCTCCCTTCATCGCGACTCTTGTTCTCGCCATTCATTGCATGGCTTGGCCCAGTTTGGGCTCCCTTTTCATTGTGTGGCTTTATGCAGTTTGGGCTCTCCCTTCTTTGTGTGGCATGGCCCAGTTTGGGCTTTTCCTTCATCGCATGGCTTGGTGCAGTTTAGGCTCCCCCTTTTTTGCACAGCTTGGTGAAAAGACGAGTTTTAATAATTTTTGTGGGTAACAGGATTGTGAGGGATGATGTGATAACATTACCTGACATGAAGGTAGCAATATTGTGTGTATGGTACGGCCCCCGGCCATAGCATCTGTAAGCGTAGAGGATAGAGGACCCATCACATGGATCATACCATTCATCAGAACAGGGAAGAACACAAGGAACCACTGACCCTATAATCTGGAGTGGGGTGTCTAGGACAACGCTGCCGCTGTCCACAGTCCCAGTCTCATCAACTTAGTATCATCATATAACAAATTATAATCTTTACATACAGAGAACCTCTCCTTTCCTAACTCTTCTGACAGCTGAGAACATGTTACAATATATCAGTGCAGTGAAGAGCCCTGAATACAGGATTTGTGCTATTCACAAGATTATGTGACACTGTTACAAACCCTCAGCCGTGTGAGGAGAACTAGGTCAGGTGGTCTTGGTATAATGAGGACATCAAACAAGGACTCTGTAGTTTGGGCAGAGTTCCTCTTCTTATAAATGTGATCTTATACATTGAGTTTATCACCAGAGCTGCAGCGTTTATTTATCAAGAAACCTCCACGTGACCCAGCAGTCCGCCAACTCAATATGTAGTCCTCTGTGTGAGGCGCCTGGAGTGCAGAGACTCGTCTAGTCCTCCCCGGAGCTGGACTCATCCTCCGACAGATCTGGCACCGGGAACCTCAAGATGGCAGCAACTCCCGTCAGCTGGTTCAGTTCTGGAGAGATAAAATAGTCCCAAAATGTGAGGACAAAATATCTGTGCCTCCAGTCGCTCCCCGGGCCCGACCGTCCCGTCGCCAGTCGCTCCCCGGGCCCGACCGTCCCGCCGCCAGTCGCTCCCCGTGCCCGACCTTCCCGCCGCCAGTCGCTCCCCGGGCCCGACCGTACCGTCGCCAGTCGCTCCCCGGGCCTGACCATCACCAGTTACTTACGTTCTCCGGAGACATGTAAACTTGAGAAAATCCTAACAGAGAAAATGGAGAAAGATTAATAAGCCTGATGGTGGCAACGTCTCAGGACAGGCCACTGCTCTCCATTCTCACCTCACTGCTCCTCCATTCTCCTTCACACCATCCACAAGTCTCACATAACGGCTGCGAGTTGCCACGTCCTGATGTCTATGGGAGAAAAAGCAGAAGTAGGAGAGCATAAAGTGGAGCGGGGGCGTGGAAGAAGTAGAGGGGGGGGGGCGGGGAGAGTGGTGCAGGGGGGCGCAGGGAGAGTGGAGAGAGGGGGGAGGGGGGCGCAGGAGGAGAGGGGGGGGGGGAGGCGCAGAGGAAGGAAAAGATGGTGCATACAGTCAGGAGTCCTGGAAGCTTAAGTTACCTGAAGAGCTCATCAGTTACCAGCAGGGTGTCGATGGCCAACGCTTCATTCGCTTGCTCCACGTGTTTAATCCTACAAGACAACAAAGAAGGAAAAATCCGCACTGAGGATGGGCAGAGTAGTGACACGAGTCCGTTAAAAGTAGTAGTGGGGGAGCAGTGGTTTGTCAGCTGGTGAGCCCTGCAGGGCAGGGTGGGTTACCACTGTGCCCAGTGCCAGGGAGGAGGGTGCGGTGCCAGCGATAAGGATCTGCAGGTGCTGATAACCCGGGGGGATCCGTCATGACGTGACCTGCATGGCTGAGATAAGGGTGTCTGGCAGGGTGACAGCAGCAGGCAGGGTGCGGCGCAGAGGACTCACCCGTAGAAGGCCCGCTCCGGCTCGTGCTGCAGC
Organism: Anomaloglossus baeobatrachus; assembly: GCF_048569485.1. Taxonomy (NCBI): domain Eukaryota; kingdom Metazoa; phylum Chordata; class Amphibia; order Anura; family Aromobatidae; genus Anomaloglossus; species Anomaloglossus baeobatrachus. Next base: position 308,998,951 of record NC_134359.1, on the reverse strand, counting down.
ATCTTGTAGAAGTCTCCCAGGGCTTTTATTTCACTGGCTGCCTGTAATGAGCAGAGGGGCAGCAGTCAGTGAGGGCGCAGGGACTGGGGTCACGCACCTGGGGCGCGCAGTGCAGGGCCCAGGGCCTCGTACTTGTGGTGCAGTGCAGGGCCCGGGGCCTCGTACTTGGGGCCCACTCACCTTGGTATCTGCCAGGCGGGCAGTGACTACGGGATCACACAGAATCTCTGCAACAACAATAAAATCAGTCACCAGTGTGTACATGACCCAGAGAAAGCCAAGAGAGCGCTGCTCCCCCCCCCAGCAGCCCGGAGGAGTGGTACCGGCACGCTCTGCACTGTGAGGCCACGCGTTACCTGTCAGCGAGTACTTGTGTCCGGACGAGCTGTGCACCTGCAGGAACTTCCCTCGATTCTCCAAAATCGTCTTCAGGTCCTGCTTCACAGCTCGAAGGAAAAGAAACTCACAGAACTGTTCACGGACGAAACCGGGAGATGCCACGAGGACGACCTTCACCACTGCGAGACAGCACAGGGGTGTGAGACACAGAGACAGCGAGATGGATAGAGACACAGACAGAGAGAGACACACAGAAAGAGAGAGAGAGCGAAACACAAATGCAGAGAGGAGAGAGAGCGAAACACAAATGCAGAGAGGAGAGAGAGCGAAACACAATGCAGAGAGGAGAGAGCGAACGAAACAATGCAGAGAGGAGAGAGCGAACGAAACACAATGCAGAGAGGAGAGAGCGAACGAAACAATGCAGAGAGGAGAGAGACCGAAACAATGCAGAGAAGAGAGAGAGGAGAGAGTGAAACACAATGTGAAGAGGAGAGGGAGAGAGAACAGGGGGGTGAGAGACACAGAATAAAAGAGCACTCACCGTCAAAGCTGATGTGACGGATAATTCCCTGCATGACTTGCTCATAGAACTTCTCCAGTGCCTGAGAAGAAAGAAAAGACTGAGAGCAAGCGGTAGAGAAGCGGAGAAGGGGGCGAGCGAACCAGAGAAGCGAGCAGGGGGGCGAGCGAACCAGAGAAGTGAGCAGGGGGGGCGAACAAGCAAGAGAGGCGAGCAGGGGGGCGAGCAAGCCAGAGAAGCGAGCAGGGGGCGAACAAGCAACAGAGGCGAGCAGGGGGCGAACAAGCAAGAGAGGCAAGCAGGGGGGCGAACAAGCAAGAGAGGCAAGCAGGGGGGCGAACGAGCCAGAGAGGCAGGCAGGGGGCGGGCAGGATGCGAGCGAGTGGGCAGGGGGCGAGCGAGTGGGCAGGGGGGCGAGCGAGTGGGCAGGGGGGCGAGCGAGTGGGCAGGGGGGCGAGCGAGTGGGCAGGCAAGCGGGCAGAAGCCATTTCGCATGGACAGACATGGGTGCAGACGAACCTTCTCATGTTGTGAGCAGTTTCCACGCCTCTTTCGTGGAATAGTGGTTTCAATCTTGGCGCGGAGCAGGGTCATACTAGATGTGACGAGACAGATGTGGGCGAGACCTTCCTGCATGACGACTGCCGCCACATCAGCATTAAAGGCAGGGTCACAGGCCTGCTCTGTAGGGGAGAGGGTGGTGGTCAGCCATGTGCATGGTGGTCAGAGGCTGCGAGCTCATTCCCCGCAGAGCTCACCTATCCTCTCCAGCACTATGCTGTCCCACTGTTTCTTCGCCAAGGTAAACTTGCGATTCGGCTCCAGTTCAATAGTGTGATAGGCACCCATCTAGAAACACAAATGAGACTGAGACTGGAGGCATGAACTCCTGGGGGCCACATAGCGCCACCACCTACCTTCACATACTGATTCTCCTGAATGTTGATACCCTTCACCCGCAGCTGGCATGCCTGGGAGTCAAAGTCAATGGTCTCCACACAGATGGTGAGGGTGGTCCGTACACGGTTACTACCCACGCTGCCCGTTGAGGACTCAGTTGTCACCTTCCTGCATGAGGAGAAGGGAAAGACCTCATCATCAGTGCGGCCGCTTCTGCCCCCTCAGCCACCCCACTCCAAGACTCGTCCATCAATACAGTGCAGCCGCTACAGTCCTGCCCAAATCAGGGGGCAGCAGAAGTGCTCACCTGATCGTGGACGCCCGCAAACTGTCGCCCACCTGCAGCAGATTATACGTGTGCCACATGTCTTCCGCCTCCTCCGGAACCAGCGTCACCTGACTGAGGAGAGGAAAGTAAGAAGCAGGAAGAGACACAACTGACCCAGGAGGAGAGGAAAGTAAGAAGCGGCAGGAGACACACACACACATCCGGGAGAAGAGGAAAGTAAGAAGCCAGAGGAGACACACCCACTCCGGGAGTAGAAGTAAGAAGCAGGAGGAGACACAACCGCCCCAGGAGGAGAGGAAAGTAAGAAGCAGGAGGAGACACAACCGCCCCAGGAGGAGAGGAAAGTAAGAAGCAGGAGGAGAGGAAAGTAAGAAGCAGGAGGACACACACATCTGGGAGAAGAGGAAAATAAGAAGCCAGAGGAGACACACCCACTCCGGGAGAAGAGGAAAGTAAAAAGCAGGAGGAGACACAACTGCCCCAGGGGGAGAGGAAAGTAAGAAGCGGGAGGAGACACACACACATCCGGGAGAAGAGGAAAGTAAGAAGCCAGAGGAGACACACCCACTCCGGGAGAAGAGGAAAGTAA